>NW_026863029.1:0-8377 GCF_026571515.1 Ruditapes philippinarum
AATATCAACTGGCTTCAATTAACAGCCAGATATAAATGTCATTGTCTATGAATCAAAATGCAAATTGTTTAAAATATTTGCAAACAAAGTATACAAGTTGAATGCTGTGCGGAGATTAAATTTTTACTAAAATATGCATAGGTATTGTTTTTATATAAATATATCTATTCTGATGTCTACGTGTGAAAATCGGTTAAATCAGTATCAGAAACAAGAAATTGTCTGTAAAATGATATCTAAATATTTTAGGATACAGGCGCAATCGATTGTTACAGCGGTTCCCAAGCTTGTAATGTGTCTGGTGTTTGTGAAAGCATTGACGTTCCCCAAAATACACCGTGTAATACAGGAAATAATGTGAGTAAATGATAACTATGGTTTTACTATAGAAAATGACTTTATTTAAAGAAATACTATGTTCATTTTGGTATGATTTTTTTATTTATAAAATTTATTTGGAAAATCTAGAAAAAATCTTTTCCTAAAATTTGAAAAAGTGAATTTATAAAATATTTTTGGGAAGCTGCTTTCCCCTTTACTTCTTTCTTTTTTAAAACGAAGGTTTTTTAATGACATGGGTTTTTTCATACTGAGATTACCTGTCTTTTTGTAAAATTTTAAAAAACTTAAATATTTTCCTATATGTATTTTAAAAAATTTTTATTTTAAAGGATAAAAAATCATTAGGTTTTCCCAAATAAAAAAATTTGAGCATTACATATCTTTATTTCTAACCCACAAACTAAGTCTAAATATAGAAAATGACATGCATTTAACAATGTTCTAATGAGTTAAATCTATTGAAGCGAATTTGATCTAAGCTATATGAAATGTTTAACTGATATCACGTCAACAGGATAGACTTATTGGGATCAGACTGGTAAACTCGACATATTGGTGCAAAACACATAAAAGTAGCTTAACATTTCATAAGTTTCAGATATTAATTTGTTAATATTCATTTTATATATTAAGTACTGGTTAATTATATGCTGACATCTAAGAAATGTTCTGGAACAGTGACTGAAAACAATTCTGTGGAAGATAAGCAAGCCTATGTCTATAACTTTCATTCTTGTTGTTGTAACAATTAGTTTTGATAAGATTTGTGGTAATTTTTTGTTTCAGTATGTGTGTGAGTATGGGTTTTGTGTGAGCAACTCGAGCCAAAGCTCTAGCTCCAGCACATCAACAGGTTTGCAGACGACAACAGTTACACCTTCTTCTACAACTGGATCCACCAAGAAGCCAGACGATTGTGTTGTAGAGACTGGTTATGTAGAGTTTGATCTTCCAGGTAAAAGAAATATTGTTGTCTTTAAGTAAGCACTGATCTGCGTAAATAACAAAGTAACCAATGCAAATTTGAATCAAGCAAGTAGCAAAGCTTAAAGGTTTCATGTGATTTTAAAACAGTTTTAAGTATCCTAAGCGGGGTAAAATACAGTAGCTTGCATTTTTTGATTTTCTGAAGCCAGTGATATTGTCATAAAAACATTTATCTTCTTAAATTCGTGGATTGTCTATTTTTCCAAATACAATTACTGGCAACATAATGAAATTTGTTGGATTTGAAAGTCATAGATTGACCTTCCAAAACGACGAACATTAGTGCCCCCACAAATAAAAATGATTTTACAGTACTTATGAAATTACAAGTGACCATCAGTGTAATGTTAGGTCTGGTTGAACCGATTTTCAGACCAGGGATGGAATGGACCTACATATCAGAATTGTAAAGGTTGCTTAATTCAAATCACTTGACCCTCATTGACTTTAGTTCGAATCTCGTGAGTTACGTTACATTTTTCCATGACAGAAAGCTGGTCAGTAAACTTACTGAATTTTAGTTCAGTGTGAAATCTGAGGTTTTCTTTTACCAAAGCTGTAAAGTAACAATATGGTCTTAACAGTGTCGGTGTGCTTTAAATAAAATCTAACAAAACAAACAAACTGTATCAGTGGGAAATTGTGATTGCTGCTAGTAAGCATTGAGAGTTTACATAAAACTTTTTTTATACTGGCAATATAATGGCTGGATGTTTTACTATTGAAGGGTGTGGTTGTTGTGGAGGGTGTGGCTGTGAAAAGACGTGTTCACAATGTGAACCTGGACTTCCGGCATATAACCAAAGTGAAAGCTGCACCAAGGAAGCTAACTGTTGTGGGTCTAAAGTTAGAATGAGAACATTGTACGTATTCTCTTCAAAATTGTCAAAATGCAATTTTCAGATTATCAGATACAATTTCTACTATTTTGATGAAAAATTTTAACATCTTTATCAAAATTTTAACCCTCGTTTAATTTTTTGTTAAGCAAATCTGTACTCAAAATTCCCTTTTTTAATGCAACCAGGTAAACATAACGTATTGTAGACTATTAAAGGTAGACTATTTAAACACATGTATACCGTTTATCCTTTAAAATGCTTGCATATGATTTTCATTATTTGAAAAATAACATTTTATGAAAAAAAACAAAACAACCATAACACCCCCATAAAAGAAACACACATACGCGCACGCACGCACGCGGGCGAGCGCGCGCGCACACACACACAAACAAAAACTTCAGTAAGATTTTTGTTCTTTTAATTTCCATGGCCGGCTATTTCGATTCGTTTTCCAAACTAATGCCTAGTATGCAAAAGTACAAAATAGCTTAGCACGAACTATTTCTACTGTTATTTAGAATGCTTTGAAACGTAAGAGTGTGTTTCGTAAAGAGACTGGCCATACTACACGCATGTGCGTGTTTGTCTTGGCGTATGAACTATGACGTCAGCAAGTCGGCGTGCGTGTTTATCTTGAACTATGCTCTTATGACGTCACCACAAGCATCAGGATAGTCATTATGTATATGTTAGTGTTCATCCGTGCTGTTCTACAGAAATTAGAAACTTTAGAAAATTTAGTGTCAAGCTTTATTTGGCCCTTGATTACGTCACTTACGCGTTTACTATGAAAACTATGAAGGCGGAAACTAATGCAAAGGATTTCAATTAATAAATATCGACTTTTTTTAATCTTGCTATGAAATTTATTATCGGGCCGACAGTTAATTTTGAAAGAAACTACATATCAATCAAAATTTGAAATCTATTCCGTGCGGTTATTCACGTGATGATTCAATATGCTTGAGAGCACCCTAAATCATTTGAACTTTGTTTGTATTTAACTATACCTGTAAATGCAATGTATCGATATAATATAATCATAATAAATGTCTGTGTGTCAAATAGATATCAACAATAATATAAACAATCATGGATTGTACTATAGTTTATTACTATGTGAATTGCTTTAAAACGTAATAATAATAGAAATGCTACAATATTATTTATAGAAAAAGTATTCGAGTAACCTTATAGATGGCTTTTTTTCTTCTATGTTACATATATATATAAAACTCTCGATAGGTGATGTGACACGCGAACGATTAGTCATTTTTCAGGGAAGAGAGGAATGGCGAAAACCGAGCGACCAGAAGAACCAACAGCACGGTAACAGAGCGGAAGTCCTCAAAATTGTCATTTACGGACTGTGGCAGAGTGATGGTAATGCAAGATGGCTCATCAAATGTATCTGAATTTTTAATAAAATTTTTAGGATGTCTCAAGAGCACACAACTTTATGAATGGAAGGCATATTTTCTAGACAATGTCTTTTGTTTAACAGTTCTTGCTTATATCAAAACAAACACATATCATGTATTGTCTATTTGTAAAGTTGTATATGACGATGATCATGATTTTTATCCGTTTTTTACCATTTGAAGCCGTTATAAAAGAAACCTATAAGAGTCGAGCAACACCCCCGGCAAAATAGAAAATGCTGCATGCAACTAAACTTTAAAATATCAACCTTATTGATGTAATTTTCTTTTTATCTTCTCTTTCGTTTTATTCCTATATTATTTTACTTGCGGTTGGGTCTATTTCTTTTACAATTTTCACTCGAAATTAGTTAATATGAATATGTTTTCCATTACGATCATGCTCTCTTTTCATCACATACTTGTAGCAAAACAACATTTGTAGTATATGTAAACTTATACGAATATCAAAAAACAAAAATATATATCTTTAGTGCATTTACCAAGTCCTCAATTGATTTATGTCCTGGATAAATGATGAATCATTATATCATCAATTTTGTCAATATATGTTGCAACCAGTAAAATGACCATTTCATCATAAACGTGATTATTTTTTTTTTGAAAACAACACCTTCATTACCTTTCGTACCATATAATATATGACTGTGTAGATCTTAGGTATATATATTTCTAATAGTAACACAAATAGACCAAATGTACCTACCGGTGGTAATCTTTTAATTATATTATTTAAAACAATTTGCTTATCGATTAACAAAAGCATGGTCTTTTTTTCCGGATGAACACTCAACAGAAGGAATGATTGATCGCTATGATTGTAATAGGATGTGATAAGATATTTTGTTAAGATTTTATTAAAAGGGAATTCAATAAAATTTCCTTCAATTGGTCAGAAGTGCTGTTGGCAGAGCTTAGAACAGAAAAAAAACTAAAAAAAAACAACTAATTTTTATCATTGTGAAAGAAAATTTAAGGACTGATCATACAAAAAAATGCCTGTCTTTCATGACTGCTAACTCAGTAGGTTGTCAGAGTTTAAAGGAAAATAAGATAATATCTATATCCGTCCGCAATCTTTTGGTAAATTTTGGTGAAACTTTGCCACCGTAAATATCATTTCGGAGTTGTTTTTTTTAAACATTTCAGCTATATACTGTTTTTGAAATGCGTCCATCAAATATGTCTTTCATTTTAAAAACGACGGGGTTTTAGCTGTATTGTGCTCAATAGGTTTAAAATTGCCTCTATGTATATCAATTTTTGCTTTCTTTCTTATTTGGTTAATTAATATCAATCATATTCCATCATCATATGATTTAATTTTCGGATCACCCCCAAGAGATGATGGACTTCTTTTTGTAAAAGCAATTTGCTAATGGTCCACCAACGCTTGTGATTTTCATATCCCAAAAGATTTTACATAAAACACTTATGTCAACCAAAATAGAAATCAAACTAGGTTCTTTCCATGCAAAAAAGTTACTGATTTATTTATCACATCAATTATATCCATCCAATAATGATATATTCAGAAAGTTGTGTCACTCACTTTATGCCGACACATACATACGTGTCACAGATAAAATATTTTATTAATTTTGTTGAGTTTAACTCACGCTGAGCAAGAAAAGGGCAAACGCAAACTACAACTTATGAAGAAGAAAGAATCTTTCGATATCGAAAATATGAGACATGATGATTTAAAAGACATGCAATGTAACACGGAATACTCTGAGGGCGAAGTGAAAGCTGAAACAAACAAACTAAGAACCACATCTTCTCATCTACAATATTACTATTTAACGCACAATGTTCCACTAAATCTTCACTACCGCTCAAAACGGGACAATTGAAAATGTTGAGTGTTAGGTTTCATTGAACCTGTACATAGTCGGCAGTGGTACCAGCAAGCAACCCTCTTTCTCTCTAAAGAACGTGCATAAGCAAAAACCAGCAATGATTAGTGATGATGTTGAAAATTTGGATTTAGAAACAATTTTCAGTCGTATTCACACAGCGGTCTTCAAGGAACTGTCTATTATGTTTATCAGTAAACTGATCATACTTTAATAAATAGCTAGGTCTGTATAATAATCGGACAATAATCTCGACAGTATATTTTAATCCTTATGTTTAATTACTTTGATAAGTAAACTATAAAGATTTATAAGTATCCATTAATAGCTACATTCCAACACTGGAACAACTTTGTTTCTTATTCGATTCAATATTTAACCCTCGTCTTTATAAAGAATGACTCATCGCTCCGGAGATATCCAATCATCTTTGTTTCGACAGTTCATTGATGATTTTTGTCACTTGGTGCCATTGCTTTAAGACAACTTTTCGTTTTAGATCTAAAAATTATATCAGTCCAGGAAAAATAAAGCAAAAAATTCATAGAAAATTAAGTGAATCCAAAGATAGAACAAATAATGCTCAGGTGGAGAAAAATATTTGTTTGACATTTTTACTTGCGTGTTTGAATTAATTTAATTAATTGATAAATGAGCTTAAGCAATGCCGATATCTTTAGGGAACTATAAAAGTATTGCCTTTAAAATATCGACAAAACTTGGCGGATTATTAAAATACCATATCATTAGGAGCCTATGTCTTCTTTAAATCGGTGTCGGAAAACCATTTTACTTTGGAAACAAATTTATTTTTACGTGTAATGTAGAATTTTCACGAATATTTCATTTTAACAATTTTTTTTTTAAACTCATATATTTTCTTACTAAATGTTACAAACGTAATTCTTATTATGATAGTTTCTTGGTGTTTCTTATTAGATTGTACTAATATGTTTTTATCTAATATGTGTATAGTCGAATTGATAAAATATGTTATCTGTTTTTCAAATATGTAACACATGTTAATCTGACCGAAAAAACTGATGGTTAAAGCAAATACACAACTTGGTCAAGATACCTCTGATTAATTTACCTCTGATTGAGTGTTTACATGAATAAGCCGATGGTTTTATGTCTGAAATACCATAAATAAACCTTAGGATGTATTTAGCATCATATATGACAACAATCCACGAAAGAGTTATGGCAAGTTCGAGATGAATGATCTGCTACCACATATCTATAATTAGCCAATAATAAATACTCCTAGAACAAAATAGTTCTTACTAAATCAATTACAATTCTACCATCATTTTTATCAATATTTTATAAGAATATCCAAATATACCTTTCTATTGTTTTTCATAAATACTTAAGATACTTAGACAGATGTGGCAATAGAAGTCCATTTAACTTTAAAAGATATTCAATATTTCAATCATGTGCTTTCAGAAAATTGGTTATTGTTTCCTAGATGACGTGCCTGATGCCTGATATTTCATGTAAAACATCAGACGAATAAAGCTCTTCGGGAACATGTAAATCCTTGCACTTCATCCCTTGATTTGTACTCACAAAGGGCAAAAATCGCGTAAAAAATCGATATTCAATTTTATCATGAGTGTATGCCTTTGTAGGTTTCTAGCTCAAAGAACAAGGTAACAACTGTATGTCGTAAGCCATGGTGCACTCACTCATGGACATGTGTGACCTTGATTTCGGAGCTAGGCACCTTATAAAAGTGCGGAACACATCATCAGCATACCCCAAACATTAATGCATTGCTTGATTTTTCATTAAATCCTTTTTGACATAATTGTATACCACACACGAACATCAACGCATTTATATTTAAATATCCTTTTAGGTTCAAACATGACCTTGCGACCCACGCATTGATTCAAACCATAAATAACAGATATATGGACCGGGAACAAGGTTGACAGACGGAAGTACGGACGCTGCAAACATTTTATGCCTCACCCATTTTTTTCGGGGGGGAGGGATAAAAATAAAATTAAATTTAGTAGCATTATCTTCTTAAGTGCGTTTCCTGAACTGTCCAGTACTTGTCTCATATAAAACAAGATCGTGAAATTTGGATCGAGCTCATGATCCCTTGTTGAAAGATAATCGATGCAACGTAAAGGTAACCTACACTGTAAGATATCCGATTCATGCCTTATTAAAAGAAGGGAGTGTATCAATTTCTGATCTTATTAGGTAAGGTGTCTACTGTCTGCATATGATACCGATTATTCAAAGCATTAAGTGCCTCTGAGACTACACAAGATGTAAAAGCGTGCTCCATTCATAAAACACATCATGGATTGTGTAATAACATTAAAAAAAACCCGTTTCTGTGTGGTTCCAAAATATCGTGAAATACTATTAAAACCGATGCTAGAAGGTGCGGACGGTATTTTCGCATTTTCTGCTATTAATGAACAGACTCAATCAAATTCAAATCGCACCTAAAAAAAATTTTTTTTGTTGTTTAGAAGGACTATAAAGTATCCCGTTTTGGACTACCTTGAGTGTTTGGGTTTTTTATTTTAACTTTTAACACATAACAAATTTTGGGCCTTTTTCACAAATTCAGTAAAACCTTGATGGATATATTTAGCAAAGTCATTGTTACGAGCCAGGCGTAACGAGAAAGAAAAGCCAGCAACAAACTTGTAACAATAACAAATTTATTACAGAAAAATTATTAAAAAAAGAAAAATAAAATAACAAATTATCTTTACAAATACCTGAAGTCCAAATAAAAATTACAAATGTCTAGTCTGATCCTGGAATGATCCTTTTTTAATAGCACAGTTAAATCCAAGTTAAATCCAAGAACACTTTAGAATAAATTCCCACAATAAAATCCACAAGAATAATTAATAATCCAAGC
>NW_026863030.1:0-77563 GCF_026571515.1 Ruditapes philippinarum
ATTTAAAAAAATTTAAACGATTGTGCATGGAATAAGAGTCAAAATATTTCAATTGATGTTTTTGAGACATATTTCAAGTCATTTAATTTTGTTTTAATTGTTTGTTTCATTTTACGCCTTTTCCCAACAGCATTTCAGTCATATGGGCGGGTAGTTTCCTTACCATCGTTTCTGGAGAGTTACATCAGTACAAGACTACCTTTCTCCGCGCTTAACTACCAAAGCATCTCCCGGGGATCGAACCCACGCCAGAGAGGTAACTGGATTAGAAGTCATCGACCCTAAACCCTCGACCACGGGGACGGTTAAGTCAGTAAGTAATCCGGATGATATTATTTTTACTCCAGATGAGGATGTTCTACATTTAATGGGTATATGGATACCGAAAATAAGCTATTTTCGCGAAAATAAGATCGCGGCTACGAAAATAAGATTTATTTTTGAAATAGTGCATTTATCTGTTTGAGTATTCATGTAAGTAATATACGTATGCACTTATTGAATGATTTTACAGCAAATTAAAATTTCAGAACAAAAAAAAAATATTTTTATAAGTGAAGTTTGAGCCGAATTAAAATACTCTCACTAAAATATCTCAAATTGCCGTGTAAAGCGAATATAAGATCGGGTCTACGAAAATAAGATTTATATTTGATATAATGTATTTAAAACGTATTTTTGTTATTAATAATTGATTTGTATGAATGAAAAATAAATTTCAGAACCAAAAAAAAAATTTTAAATGTGAAGTTTGAGCCCAAAATACCATCGTATGAAAAAAGCTCAAATTGCCGTGTAAAGCGAAAATAAGATCGGGTCTACGAAAATAAGATTTATGTTTGATATAATGTATTAAAACCTATTTTTGGTGTTATCAAATGATTTGTATGAATGAAATATTAAAGATTGAAATGTTTTGTAATGAAATATTAGACGTCTATGCGGCAAATATGGTAAATCATGGATTTATATGTAATATAAATCCATGGATAAATATTCCAAATTCAGTATAGAAAGAACGTATGAACATATAACCAAAATAGGCCATATAAAATTAACATGGTTCATAACTTATATTTTAATTACACTGAAAGGATGTTCTAACAAGACCTTATTTAAATTAAAATTATTCAATAATAATGGTAAAATGTATGGACTTTATTATTTGCATTAATTAATTACATGGCCAATGCTTTTTAAAAGTCATGAAAATCATCGACCGTGACGATATTCCAATGTGCACGTGCCTTCATGTGTAGTTTTATAATTATGCACGAGATTTTGTGAATTCAGTGCTCAAAATCGGTGATGGTTTGGGCTTGGATTTCCTTTCATACTAAGACCAACCTTTCGTAGTCATCCGTGGTAATCTCAACGCTTTTTGAGATATCAACAGGAGATTCTGATTCCGGAGGCCATTCCTCACCTGCGTGTCGGTGGGCGAGGTATGGTTCTGATGCAGGATGGGGCGACCCTGCACACAGCCTGCGACCACGGAGAGGCTTCTACGACAGCAACAAAGTGAGAGTTCTTCCATGGCCGTCTAAATCCCCGGACATGAACCCCATTGAGCAATTTGTGGGATGAACTTTGGCCGCCGTGTTCGGAACGGACCGAATCCGCCCGCAAATCTTGTTCAGTTTAGAGCAGATGCTGATCCAAGAATGGGCCAAACATTCCTCAGCAGACTATTTCAAACTATGTTATGTCGATGAGACAACGATGTGCTCACTTACTGAGAGCTAGAGGTGGTCACACCAAATATTAAACCAAAGAGTTTTACCAGGACAGTTAAGTGATATTGTTGAGTGACTTTCCACATTGTAATTTTCCGCCATTTTGCGACTTTGACTTTTTATAAGACTGTTTTTTTCTGTTAAGTTTGACATTTTATCGAAATGTGATTTGAATAAAATTCTACAGAAGTATGCATCTTATGTGTAGTAATAAATATCCGAAATATAACCTAAATTGATCAATACATTAAAACAATATAGCTGATTAACCAAAGGTCTAGTTAGAACATCCTCTCAGTGTAGTATTAACTTTATTTTTTATGATTTTGCAAATAAATTTTATTGGAACTCCACTGAGGTTTATAAGCCTAAAAACATGATATTTTAATTTTTCACATAGATGATATAACACTTAAAACATATATTAATAAAATATATCTAAGAAATACACAAGAAATACATTGAAATTCATATGTTTGTGCTATTGTCAGTCCGATTTGAGTGAAAAGCGTTTAAACCCTTTTCAATTTTGGGTCATTTTTTACTATGATAATAATTGTCCTGGAAAAACGGAATAAATCTTAAATTATTCTTTTTTTAACAGAGTGAACATAATTGATTTTTAAAGTATTTCCTTAACAATACTTCTCATTAGTATTATCATTTATCTGTTGTGTCATTTCTAAAGTAAAACATATTACAAAGAATATGTTTTCTCTTGTTACGAGCAACATTTGTGTTAATTGAATACATTTTGTAAAACAATTCAAATATTGAGATCCATTTCATTGTGTTAACATTAACTTAAAATACTTACACAAGTTAAAAAGAAAACAAAGAAGTGAACATCAGGTTATGATGATGAAATTCGTTTTGGAATAAAGAAGAATTATTGCAGATGGAAAGCTTTGTATCTAAATTTGCTGACATTCAAAACACTTTTAACAGAGTCTAAATTCATACATAAGTGAGATAAATTTCTTAAGTTAGGATATTTTGGGCATACTTAAGGAAAGTGGTACTCGTTTTCTATAACATTCATACTACGATTTGAACATATTCTTTCATTTCTGGGAATATTTAAACGTCTTCCTTTTTTAATCATTAAATCATGGGATGATAGTCGGAATCTTGTCAGAGCTATTTTAAATTTACTATTTGGTATTACATCTAAATATCGTTCTACTTTTAATTCTTTCTTATACCAGCTATATGACTGTAATCTATTTGAAGTTCTAATTTCAGCATTCCATGATTGTTTATATATATCTTTATATATATCAATATATATCAATTATTCTTTGTTTAATAGTTGTTTGTAAAGATACGATGTCAGCATTTATGAACAGCCAAATGTTTGACATACCTATTTCATCGAAAAATTTTTGAACATGTCCGACCCAATTATGACCATTATAGTTATTACCATCATTAAAATCATCTTTAAGCATATTGTATGTCATTTTAAGTAATGTATTATCATTCGTATCCAAAATCTAATCAAATTTATTTTACGCTGTATCATCATAGGATACCTTCTTAATTCACCATATAATGCAACAAGGTTTGTACTTCTACGAACGTGTAATACACACGAGATTCCAGTTTCAAACATTTACACGGTTTTTCAATCGCTTTCTACGCCATTAGGCATCTTTGTGTGAAACGTTGCTGTTTTCGTTGCTAGACTCGTTACAAAATATCGAACAGCTAATTGACAATGGCGTAGAAAGGAATTTAAAGACCGTGGAAAGGTTTGAAACTAGAATCTTGTGTGTATCAGATGCTACTGACAGTTGTGAGTGGTCCAAATTAATGTATTTAGTAAATTCAAGTGATTTTGACCCGTACACAGCTGACATACATGTATAAGTCTTTTTTACGTACCGAATTGTTGTGCCGCAATTCTGTCTACCAAGGATTTTTAGCACGAATTCGCTCTTTTCCTGATAGATATTTTATGAACAGGAAGGGCTAGAGACTTTGGGTCGGTCTCATTTTGAAGCAAACGTGAATTAGTTTAAATAGTGATAAAAGTTTTTTTTAATTGTCTTGCCAATTGTTTTCACATCGGCCCGGGAAATGAATCCCTTGCTCGTAGGCTCAAATCTGGAGTTTCCGGCCTTCTCTTTACTATTAAAGGGGTCATTATTACATTTTTTTAATTATGTGACCATATTAAGATGAACACAGTTTTTTTTATATCAATCTGGTCATATTTTTTCTTCCGATACTCGTGCCTGTGAGAGTACACTATAGATTTTATTTTCATACATATTCTATATAAAGTAGATCTTATATTCTTGTAGAAGTTGTTTCTGGTTTGTTTGTTTTTTTTCGCACTAGTTAATTCTTGCTTTTATTTTGATGCTTTTTCACACCACTACCTTTTCTTGTTTTATAAGAGAAGATTTACTTTTGCAATTAATACAATTTTATAAGTTATGATCTTATTTTCGTAGTCGCCCTCTTGGGTTATTTTTGCATGCCTTCTTTCTACACTATTTTAGATATTTACCATATTTACCGAACAAACGTTTTATATTTCATTACAAAACATTTCATTCTTTATATTAAAATCAACCAAAAAATGCATAAATATAAAACTTACATAATTATTTAAACAGATAAATGCACTATTTCAAAAACAAATCTTATTTTCTCTTATTATCGCGAAAATCGATTTATGATGCAAATAAATATAGGGGTATTACACTTTAAGTATGTTAGGAAAACCTTATAGATTTTTTTTCATCAATGATTCATTTTAGATACTATATAAAGAGGTCAGTACAATATAAATTTTATTTAAAAATATAACTGCCATAAAGAAGTCATTAAAAGCAAATGACCAATCATTGCACCTTAATACAAATCTTAGTAAAACTAGTAATTAAAACGCGATTCCTATAAGATATCTTCATAAAACTCGCCATCTTTTTATTTTACAAAAAAAAAAAAATCAATTTCTTAATTATAGGGCTTTCGCAAAGAAAATGGAAAAACAAAGCTAGTAAAATATTGTGTACAATGTAAAACATATATTTAAATAAATAATAATCCATATCTTTAAATGAAAAAGTGGTGGCACAGTTTAATGTTAATTTATTTGTTAAAGTATAACTGTGACCTTGATCCCAGTAGTCATATTAATATAAGAAGTTAGGACTGGTCTTTAATGTAAAATCCTTTTTTTCTACTCTTACATTAACATATAGACTGCAATATTTATTTACCTCTACTTTAATTTAACAACAGCTGTTTATGGGACCCAGTTTGTATACTCAAGTCCCTTGACACCGGTTCTTATCTCTGGATTTATAATTTTGATAAGCTCGAAACGTAGTAAATAATTCTCCATTTTTGCATTAATTGCCAATTGATAACTCAAATCACCAAATTCCAACTTGGTTAATAGCTACTTCAGCTAAAACAAATGTTTAATAATCATATATGGTATTTAATAAATAGATGTTTACAGATTTTTATGAAAACCAGTGTGACATAATTTGACCCAGTAAAATCACTAATTTAAACCCAAATGGAATTGAAATACCCATATAATTATTGAAACAACAATTAACAACCATCATCGATAAATTTTTAAATCAGCTTAAAGTAAAAAATAATTTCCGTCGAATGCCTGTAGAATTTCAGGTATTTTTACCGCCAATGGCGCTGTGATACCCGTAACAGTTGCCAATTGATATGCAACGACGTCATTTTCGAAACGGGCTTTGATGGTCAACTTTGATGTCGTGTGTACAAAAATTGGCCGAAACTATTGGAATAAATTAAACGGAATGTAATCAGAAACATGGTCAACCTTCTCATGCCAATTTCCAAGACGGTACTTGAAAGTTCGCAAAAGTGTCGCGTTCTACCTTAATAACGGCCTGGCATCGCCGCCGCATGCTGCTGATGAGCCTGCAGTCCTTGTGATGAGGAATCTGGGACCATTTTGTTAAGATTGCATGTCTTAGCTCCTGAACTGTTGTTGTTTTTGACGTGGCGTGAAAAATGGCTTTCTGCAGCGTATCCCTAGCATGCTCAATTGGATATAAATTGGGGACCTCGCTGGCCAATCAATGCGGATTATAGTTGCCTCCTCAAGATATCAATTTGTGATGTGGGATCTGTGTGCAAGAGCGTTGTCAACCACAAGAATGAAATCATGGCCGACTGCGCCAGTGTACGTGCGTACATGGGTGTCTAAGATTTTCATTGACGTACATTACTGCCATCAGTGTGCCGTTTTCAATGATGTGTGGGTCCGTCTTTTTCTGAGCGCTTATTCCCGCCCACACCATGACTTAACCTCAACAAAACGGTCGTGTTTTGCAACGCATGCAACAGCTTAGCGTTTATTTGGACTTCTTTAAACCCTAGCCGTCTGTCCGCGAAGTCAAAACATTGACTCATCGGTGAAGACGAACGGTGTCCAATCATTTACTGTCCATGTGACATGAGTCTGTGCCCATTGGAAACGCTCTTGAATATGGCGTTCTGTTAAAGTAATGCGTTCGAGAAACGTTGGCGTCTGGCCTGAAGGACAATAAGTCGGTCAAAGGCTTGAGTCGTTGAACGTTCCCGACCTCCGGTCATTTGGAATCGGTTCCACATCCTGGAAACAACTCTCTCGGACACCCCAATGACATGGCCAACGTGCCTTTGTAAACGGCCATCCTCCAACATTCCAATACCCCTGTTCATCTCATCTTCACTAAGATGACGTCTAACCTATCGACTTGCTATAGTATATTAATTTCGAACACAGTTTTACAATAAAACGAGAGAAGTGTTGCTGCTTGTATACGTTTATGTGAAAGCACAAGGCCATAAAACAACAAATTTCTATGAGCATGCTTTTCCACGTGCTTATCGTGCAAGGTGTACATGACAAATCGATAACGAAAGTATACGATTACGAGGTCCCGTTCAGGTGTATCGTTAGCGGAAATATGATTTTAACATGATGATAATAGGACTGAAATATGCAATGTCAAAAAGGTGATCCTTAGCAAATTTTTAGTTTTATATATACTCATATTTACAGATTGTGAGTAACGGTGTTAACGAAATCATTTTAATAACAATACAGATCCCACTTTGCCACAGGCTTCAATGTTAACTGTTTGGTTACATGAAACAACGAAACCACGATGTTGAAAGGTCGACAGAACGATGGTGAAAACACGAAATTATATCGTGCATTTACCACCGTGGTGTCGTTATATCATGTTATATGTGTCGCGAAGGCCCCTACGGGGGTACTGTTACACGAGGGATGGAGTTCTTAAGATAACTCCATCCTTTTTGAAACAGTTCATACCCCGTGGTATAGAGTGTTCGTGACTCAATTACTGCAAGACTTTTTGGCTAGGAGTCTGGGTCAGAAAGGCTATCAACGTCCTTTACGAATTTACTTGATCTTGCAAGAAGTGTCAAATCTGCCCTTTTTGTTGTTGTTTTTTTATGATAATCCAGATTTATATTAACACAAATCAAGCTATTTGAATAATCGTATAGATCTATGTAGTTTGTGAAGTAAAATTATATTAAATAGATAATAATTATCATGATGGCAGTGATGACTTTGAGTTTAATACAAGAAAATCATTAACAACTGACGTTTCCAGCTAAGTTATGTATATTTCTCTCTAAGAAAACATATTTAAGTATGAGGTAATTATCGACAAGCCAAAATATTGGTGAAACCTACTTGAAATCATTTATGTAAAAGTTGATATTTATCGAAAATTTTAGGTAGAAATGTTGTTTAAAGACATATATTCGCGAAGAATGATAGGCAACTAACAACCGACGGCTTGCAGTCACAAAAATGCAACTCTGAACACTGTGAAAGGAAAACAATTGACTTACCACCTTTGTGTTTGATATACTCTGGACTTAACACTGCGGTTTTCTCAAGCCGACTCTCTATCTCTTTTGTGTCCTGCCCATTCTCTGCACAAACAATCAGCTCTAATAAGGCAGTCTGACAGGTCTTTCTCAGAAGCTCTTTAAAATCTGTGTAACCATTAGCACCTTTGGATCTTACGTTTTTCAATATCGTTTCATTCTTATCAGTTGGGTCCTTACCCTGTAACATTGTATTTTATCAATAAGATTCACAATTGTTTTATTTTTATATAAATTTAATGTTGATAACGATTCCAATACGTTCGGTATGCGTTTAATTTGTGATTCTATAGTAAGAATAGATTTTATTTTAAAATCACTTTTTGAAATAGCTTATGCGGAAATGATAGGTTGTGTTTGAATAAATGTAAGTTTCAAGCATGATCTAAAATTATTCCTCGAATGCCTCAGCTTTTATACTCAAATATAACAATTTACAATATAAAATAAAATTCACCATTGTCACAAACTCATAAAATACTGACAATTGAATAACGTAAACTAAACTGTACTGGTCTTTAAAATATTTTATATCGTACCTTGATATTCTTTCTGTCTGCAACTGTGAGTAATTCTGTTTCACAATCAATGATAGGATCAGGCTGCAAATACTTCTTGACTGCCACATAATTCTTAACAATGGCTTTACGGAAAATCTCATTATTGCAAGACTCTGCCATCTCCAGCTTTCTTAAATATAGAATTATAATCATCAAATAAAGAGCAGCGCTTTGTAATTTAGTTTGTAGTTTAGGGTCATTGGACTTACATTCGTTTTCTTAAAAATTAGGGTACACAATTAAAATCTATAATATGAAATACGCCAGTTTACTATTTGAAAAATTAACTTATATGTGATCGAACGCAATAATTTCATTCGACATTTTAGTACAGTATTTCAATAATGATAACCTACTTGGGTTGTGTATTGGACATTTTCAATTATTTAACATGGTCGCATGCCAAAACCAAAATGTCGGTTGAAAAGGTTGGTCCGAACGTTCAGTCGTTTTTTTTTAATGTTGCGAATCACCTTCTTATGTTACTTAAATAGCATTTGTTTTACAGAAAGAAAGTAATAGTCTTGATTATCAATTCAATGTTTCCTATGTTAAATTGTTAAAACAACACCCCGTTCAATATCATTTACATGATGAGCAGAGAAAAATCTAATCTATAATTGTGAGGCGTTTATTAACTTTCAACAAGTTACAGATTTCAGTAATCTCATTAATATATATACATACATGATAAAACATATTGCAAAAATAAGTACATATACTTTTTTCTATTGAACTTTTGTCTTTTGGAATAATTTCATCCATCTTTATATTTAATTTGGTTGAAGAGGGGCCTTGGGAAGGGGATACAATTTATATAGCCGACTACTCGCGTCCATCTTTAGTTAAATTCTATTGCTTCTTCTATTTTATGTTTGGTTTTAAATATCATTTTGACTGTCCTTTGAGCCATTGTTCTAAACTATACACCAGTGATACTCAAACATTCTTCTCTATTAATAAATAAAACATACAAGCCAACACGGTAATCAATGAAAATATCATATTTCTGTTTTGCTAAACTACAAGTAGTACTTTATAAACATAATGATTTTAAAATTGGTTATTCAATTTGCGTGGATGAGACCTTACAACATTGATCAATTCAAAATTGATCTTTTTGATCATTTTGTTTATTCGTTTTACTTGATCTGTTTTCTGTTTGTTAAAAATCTATACAAATTGAGTGGTTTGTTTGGCGTAAAGAATAATAATAATATATGATAAATGAAGGTAAACGATTTTCTACAAGATTATTTTCGACAATTCGTTAGAAGAACTACGTGCGAATGGTTACATTACGAGCAAATAACTACGTTTTTAAACTTTCAACCAAATTAAAATTCATTTATTCATCCGATTATAACATTATGAAATTAATATGACATAAGTATAGAAAGGTTATTGGCAAGAATGCAATGGGAGTACAGAGCGATAATAGTAACAATTTCCATGTTGTTTCGCTGATTGTTTGTACTTTTCATATAAAATGATTATGATAAGCCTTAATTGTGTCGATTTTCATTGCTGCTTTGGCCGAAATGAAACAAACTACACCATTAATGCAATTGCTCCTGTTGCCGAATAGAAACTAACTATACAATAAAATACAGTTAGTTAAAATTGATACGATGTTATTACTTCAAATAGTCTTGATACACTTTTCATCATGCAATGTTTAATGCTCGTGACATCTCTTTGAAAAATGGCAATGTTTTTGGTAGTTCAAGAACTATATAATAGTACAAACAGAACATAATAGAATATTAAGTTTGCTTAAAATAATAGTAATGCTTTATATCATTCATAAAATGATAAAATGGGAACATCAGACAGTAATTGTTTATTGATATCTTACGTTTGTGATAATAAGTTCATGTACACAACTATAGGTGTAAGTGTTAACCCTAGACTTAACCCCTTACTATGACTTAGATAATAACATAAATGACAGTTTGTTTGTTTTGAGAGCTAGACCACTCCATGCGTCTCGATAAAGAAATATGCGGTTGACTAATTCTACTTGGTTATTGTATTCAAGAAAATTGAAATATGAAACATGCGATTCCATTGAATCATAAGCGCATACTTTATTTCCAAATAAATGTCATACATGTACTTTGAAATCAGAAGTCAAAGGATGATAATATTTGTTTTAGTTGTTCTTTTTTGGCTGACTAGCACCGGTACTACATGCTGCTTATTAATGGAAAGTATGTAAAACTGTATAATTATGTTTACTATTTTATGATAAGTGTCTACAATGATATTTGATTCACAATATTTAAATGTAGATGGTTTTTTTGGTTGTTAGGTTTATCCTTATATTATTAAGATTCACGCCTACGGTGTCTCGAATAGCAACAATTAAGTTGGTATACAAAAAAGAAATTCGAAAGCATGAATCAAAAACCTGTCTTCAAAATTAATATATTTGCTATTTATTTAATTATTTATATGTTATGTCTGTAATTGACCTAGCAGAAGCAAACATTGTAATAATTTATTTAAAGTTTGATATTACCAACCTTGAATACGAAACTTGATACTAATTCCTCCTCTAAATATTCTATAATAATTAGTTCCGCTAACTGCTTTCTTGTTAAGGTCACGCACACTTACTTTTGTGAAAAGTTTATTTAAACTTTGATATAATGGCATAGCATTTGCTCATATAAAAGCTATACAATTACCAAAAGGTATTGAATATAGCAATTGTATTGTACATATTGAATCGTGAAATAAACGTTGAAGATAGCGATCACATGTTATCTTTTTCAACTATGATAAAATAAAAGAAAGTATATACGTTTTTGTACTATTTTAAATAAAAAACGAAATCTCTGAAGAACGCCCAAGACGGCATAATTGAAAATTCCAAATGTTGCAGTCCCGGTTTGAGTAGATAGTCCATAAACTCTACTGGTAAGTGAAGCCTATCGATTACTTCCACTATGTACCGGTTTTATTAGAATTCAACAGTTTGAAATAAAATTGTTGAGTTTCAAATTTAGAAACACCGGAAGATGTGTTCATACGATAATTTTCATCGATATGACACGTTTGTATCATTCCATGAAAAGTTGCGTATGTTTCCAAATTTTTTAAAAAATCTCGTGCTCTTAAATTAGTACAAAAATGCCCATTACTGAACAAAACGTGAGTAAAATATATGGTGAAGAACTTGCTTTTTGTGTTCCATAATCTTTGAATTTTGGAAAGGATATTTGCGTTATTGTATTGTAGAATAACATAAGTATAAATATGACAATTTCTATTGAAAAGGTCATGTTAAATTGATAGTTTATAAAACTTAAATTGCATGTTAGAGGCAGTATTTGTTTTATAAATAGTGACTCTTTAAGACTTATGTATTTAAAGTATCAGATTCAGAGTCCTTGGTCATGTATGGCAGGCTATTTATCGGCTACATGCTGCTTATTAGCTTGAGAATAATTAGGTATGACAATGATACATTCATTCTTTAATTATTGTTGCCAGAGCTGTAAAAATGTGGTTTACATGGTAGACCGTTCAGAAGTGGCCCTTTGAGATATGATCCATATGGAGTTTTAATTTAAGTTTTGCGATGTTGCCATTTTATTTGGTATATACGAGTACATTCATTTTCAAATGAATGATTCTTGGCGCGGCGCATGCATGAAAAGATATATCTAGCGAACAGATAAGAACCTACATTCACAGAGTGAATATGAATTTCGAGGACTCCTTTATATTTTCATTTTTTAAATAAATGTCCCTCTTTGTATTTCAAAGTTTAAAGTTACATTAAATAAATATGTAAAAATATTTTGCCGTCGGCCTAAAAATCAAACATTCTACAGTTTCATTAACCTGTTTAATAGTATTGTTGTAAATCTCATCAAATATTGTTCATAAATTGAGATTTTAAACGGGAAACCCCACGGTAACACTAAAGTTCGTATACGAATTTTAACATGCAAATGAAGACTATAATGAGCTCGTGTATGCGCTACGTCACAGTTTTATAGTTGTTATCCGGAACACAGCAAATGTGATATTTTCTTGTGCAAACACAGTTTTACCGTTTAAGCTTCACGGTGCACTAAACCTGGGATTCAGTAAAAGTAATCATCTCGTAAAAAGATTAAATTTGTATGAAAACATCCGTTACAATGCGGAAATATACCGTTAAATTAGGACTGCCACTTATAGTCATGTTTGTTGATTTAATATTGATGTACGGATGATCCGAAGGCGGGGTTTCTCATGCAAACAGAAATTGTACTTCCCATTTCGCCACAATGAGGCTACCTATTTTCATGCTAATAAAACTCATTTTGGTTGTTTGGACACCAAAATAAGACATGGAGTCGATATTAAACCCAATTTATTAATGAAATGTCGCTATTTATTTTTCTATGAAATTTATTAAATGTATCTTTAATTCTTTGTCCTAACAACCTTCCTCTGATAGTCATCGGCAGTAAAGATTACATTTCAACAATTTAAATTTTGCTGTTATTTTTCTTTACTTTAAAAAATCTTTGTCAGTCATACATTCCACACATATCTTTTTCCAACGTATATAGAACCAGTTCTCTGCTGTCTGATCGTCATTAATCTTCACACGCTCCTCTGATGTTATAAAGACGCAAGGCGTTTTAATTTTCAACTGAAATCATCTAACCAGGTACTGACATGCCATTGGAAAGTGATGCATATGGAAGGGAGCAAATCAAGTAAGTCTACCTTCATAAAACAATTATTATAAAATAATTATTACAAATTATTTCACGCTATTTTCTATATTCGCGTGAAATAGTTTGTAATAAATGTTTTTGTCATATTTTAGATATTTTGGGATCCATGCCATTTACGTTTTCTATAATAAGTGGTGATAGCTAAATGACTTGTAATACGGTCTATACAAAAATGTACTTAAAATTATCTTTGAAGGTAACGAGTTAGCTTTTCATTTGTCTTATAATAAATATTCAGATTGGCTGTTAAAATTGATGAGTTTTTAAAGGAAAATTTCAGAGTTTACTCTGCAAAATGTTTATAGTTACTGACGCATGTTTAAATATCGCAGTTATTCTTTTGTGCCTGTTGTGAAAATTTCAGTCAAACATTTTTGTTTGTGTCCTAAAAATCGAGAAGACAAAGGCAACGTTCATAGGACGCAGCAAACCCGATTTAAAAAAAAAATGGAATCAGGGATATATGAAGACTCATTGCAATCGTAATAATAGCACATTAATATTCAATGTGTTACTTACCTTTAAGTAAGGTCTATTTATATTTAAGCTTTACCAGGCCGGTAATGATGTTTTCGAAATAAAAAAGATACTCTGCTTACGCAGTAGCTCCTTTTATCCATTGAATAGATATAGAACTGTATATATATATACAGTTTCGCCTTAACGTCTCTGTCACATGTATTGATTAAAGGGATAAAACTTCTATTGTTTATACGCGTTTAGATCTCTGCTGTCTTTTGTTATATATTGCCTGCTAGCGTGTAATGATATATATATAGAAATGAGAGAATATATACACACAGACCACCACATCGATATGCCAGTCCAATTACGGCACAGCGCCTAGCAGAACAGTCATGAAAGCATAGCCACTGCTCATCCAACATCACAAAAATGATGGTTTCAGAACAGCTTTATATACAGTCACAAACTGCACTACACATTGAAACAAGCTCAACATTCACATATATATAGAGTTTGTTCTCTGTTATCATATCTCACAAATCAACGATGACATTTTTATTGTCTTCTTCAATGATTGGGACCAGATAACTATATATCTATTTTCGAAAGTCAACTGGATCACGTAAGATCAAGTAGATCCGTAGGATACAATGAATTTAGACAGATAAAGTATATATAAAGGGAGATAATTAAATTCAATACAGTTATACTTTCACCTGCGTGGGATCACTTAAGATACAAGTGTGCAGATAAATTGATAGAAATGAGAGAATATATACACACATACCACCACATCGATATGCCAGTCCAATTACGGCACAGCGCTTAGCAGAACAGTCATGAAAGCATAGCCACTGCTCATCCACCATCACAAAAATATTGTTTCAGAACAGCTTTATATACAGTCACAAACTGCACTACACATCGAAACAAGCTCAACATTCACATATATAGAGTTTGTTCTCTGTTATCATATCTCACAAATCAACGATGACATTTTTATTGTCTTCTTTAATGATTGGGACCAGAGAACTATATATCTATTTTCGAAAGTCAACTGGATCACGTAAGATCAAGTAGATCCGTAGGATACAATGAATTTAGACAGATAAAGTATATATAAAGGGAGATAATTAAATTCAATACAGTTATACTTTCCCCTGCGTGGGATCACTTAAGATACAAGTGTGCAGATAAATTGATAGAAATGAGAGAATATATACACACATACCACCACATCGATATGCCAGTCCAATTACGGCACAGCGCCTAGCAGAACAGTCATGAAAGCATAGCCACTGCTCATCCACCATCACAAAAATGATGGTTTCAGAACAGCTTTATATACAGTCACAAACTGCACTACACATTGAAACAAGCTCAACATTCACATATATAGAGTTTGTTCTCTGTTATCATATCTCACAAATCAACGATGACATTTTTATTGTCTTCTTCACTGATTGGGACCAGAGAACTATATATCAATTTCAAAAAAGTCAATATATATATTTAAAAAGTGGCTTCGATATACAGTTAAAGAAAGGACACCTAGCTCTCTAGATTAACAACTAAATTGGTACCAAGTTTTGGTAACAATTCTTTGTTTTGATATTAGTAAGTCAAAAAGAATATAAAATTTCATCGCTAAGTTTGAACCAAAAATCATTTCAGGCATGAAAGTTTTTATCTGTTTGAGTTTGGCATCCGTTAGAACACAACAAGATCCTTCGACATAACTTTTCTTTCACTCTGTTTATTTACACTGAGCCTAAAAGCATGTGCTTCGATATGTCTATCTTTGGAAACCGAAGTGACCGAAAAAGATGTATTTGAATATCCCAATACAGAAAACTGTACACAAAACATGACATCTGTTATTCCATGAAAAGAGTTTACCTGATTACAAAATGTGCAAATACAGTACAAATAAATAACTACATCAGTTGACTAATACAGAAAGATTTATGATTCTACATGTATTAGACAAGTTAAAATATATTTCTTACGGTAAAGTATCTTCTTTAATACATTTACATTGTTTTGAATCAAGTGGTATCGAAACTGTGCACAAGGTTCATCTTTAAAATGTTTTCAATTCAAATGTATAAATGAAGTCTCATTATTGCATTTTGTCATATAAAACTTATAACTTTATTCTCTTAAAGAATGTAGTTCAATGTATTCCTCCCTTTTTTTGAATTTAAATGGTTGTTTGAACGCTATTATACTCGCGCTTGATAAAAAAATCCGCTTGCCTATTAGCCAATGAAAATGTAACAACTCATACCTTAGTGCAATACCAAATCAAATGGTTTATTTAAAGATATTACCTATGAATGAATAAAACAAGTTGTTGAAAGACAAATATCATGTTTCTGTTTGGCTTGTTAAAATCATTCAAATGGTGTATTATTAAATCAATTGATTTTGTAAATATATTTGTGTGCTATCGATCTTCCAACTTGATGTAACGTGTTAACCTTGCTGTCTGACATGTATTTATTGAACATAATTTAATACTTCATTTGATCAAATATATCAATCGTGTAAATATTTGATTTTCTTTAAATTGCTTTGTCACAACCTTATATTTAAAAATACACAAAACTTAAAATATAACCTTGTTTTGCAGACATTGTCGTTTAAATAAAAGTTTTGTTATAATTTAAACATTGAGTGAATAAAGAAATATTTAAAAGAACCTGTTTGCAGGTCGCATATCTATTTATTTATTCATATAATTATCAATCATGTTCTGCCAAATTATACGATTTTATAAAAAAAATGATCCTGTTCTTTTTTTACGATGGTATCTTAACAATAAAAATGAAGAAATATGGATCCAACTCCCATGCATTTATATGCTCAATGGTTACCCACAGTAACATATCAAAATATCTAAGTTTATTTATAATTTCATTTATGGTCTATGATTCGTATTTGCTGTAATTTATATGAAATATATAAGCTAATGATTTAAATGACTTACAAATGTATCATTATAAATTATTAATTTTTAGAATAAACGTTTTCCCCCTTGCTGAACCAGCAATAGCAAGTTGTTTTCTATCGCTGTTTGCTTTGATGCGCCGTTATCATCAACATGGTAATCGTTATCATTATCATCTTCATAAAAACATCATCACGTTTATCATTATCAATATCATCATCATCACCATCATGATCACCATATCACCGGGGAGCTATATTTGTTGAGAGTTGTATGTAACATACATGTAACACTGTAATATATCACTTTGGTTTAAACATATTTATTTAAGCTCGATTGCGAAACAAGTTCTTGCAACTTATATTAATCACTTTCGAACCAACCAGTACTGGTGTCATATGGAGAAACATGGTCGTGACCCGAGTAGGGCTCGAACCCATGAACTCTGGGTTGAGAGGCAGACACCTTAACCACTAGACCACCGCTCCCCTTAATGTATCACTTTATTTTTGTGATTTCATAACAAACAAATATAATTATGGTATGAAACAGAAAATGAACACCGAAACGACGAACTAAGCGTTACTATGTGACTTATAAATAAATAAATAAATAAATAAATAAATAAATAAAAAATAAATAAATATATGAGATTTCAAATTAGTTCCTCATTTTAGATCATTTTTACGCATATTGTTCAGTCAATATGCACTTACAAAGAAGGTATCCTATTCATTTCATTCATTCACAGTGTGAATTAAATTCTATTTTGGTAAATGAAAGTCACAAGCTATCAACAAAGCGTCGTTAAATCCTCTGGCATAGTATATAGTATGCAACATAAATCATACATATGTGTTCAAAGGTTATAAATCGACTTTCAGGGGACGTGAGGGTTGTGGCACTTTTTCATTTTCCCTCATGTACAGACTCAAACATATTGAGTCTGTAATTTTCATGTAATGTTGCTGTTTTTAATGTTTCCGAGGGATAACTTTCTTCGGATATTTATACATTGTCAAGTGATGTGTGGCAGCCGTTTAATGTTGCCCCGTACTTCAGGGTTGTTATATTTCTGGTCCTTTGGGATAATTGAGTCCAGCAATTTTAAGTGTTGAGAATTGAGTACCGTTCAAATTGGTGCTAGGGACGTGAGGGATGTTGCTCCTCTCCATTATCCCCCATGTATAGACCAAATCAAACCGAGTCTGCATTTTTCATGTAATTTTGCTGTTCAAAACCAAGGTTAAGGTCAAAAGGCAATTTAAATATTTCATGTAATGGTATACATATCCAGGCTACCAGCTCAGTTAAATATCTCGGTGCAACTTTGGACCAGAACCTTTCCTGTGAAGAAATTGCACGGTCAGTGGTTACGAAAGCAAATGACCGGCTGAAATACTTGTATAGGAAAAGTCAATTCTTGGATCTCCACACTAGGAAACTCTTGGTCATGTCCTTTATTCAATGCCATTTTGATTATGTTTGTTCTTTTTGGTACTCAGTTTTGGAAGAAAAGGTTCCAAACAACCCAGAATAAATTGGTTCGTTTTGTTTTGAATAAGGACAGCAGGTCACATGTTGGGCCAGAGCAATTTAAGGTTCTTAACTGGTTACCGGTCTCCAAAAGAGTTGATCAGATAACTCTTTGCCATGACCATAAAATAAAGTCTGACACAGCCCCAAAATACCTTAAGGAGCATTTTGTACCCCTTAATCAGGTCCATGACCGCTGTACCAGGTCCAGAGTGTCTGCACTTTCAACATCAGATTCCTGTATAAGCTATTCTTTTAGTGACACAGGACGATTTTCTTTACCAAAGGTTGGAAGCTTTGGTAGAAAATCTTTTGCTTTTAATGGTATTTCACTATGGAACGGCCTTCCTCAAAATCTTAGAGATATTCAATCTTCCCACACCTTCATGCATGTCATCAAAGCCCATTTAATGGCCAGTTAATTTTAGTTTATTTTTCAATAGTATTTGAATCTTTTAATAGTCTTAATAGAGTCCCAGATTTTACTTATTCTTAAGTTTAAGCACAACACACATATGTTGTGTCCTTTAGTAATTTACCCATTTTTAGCTTGCACATTTAAGGTGACAACGGACACTTTCCGTGGTACTCACATAAATGTCATTTAAACCAAGTTATTTTAGTAATAATTGTTATTTATTTAATCTTTGTGCATTAAATGTCGTTGATCATCATAAAAAATAACATATTTGAAAAAATGCCTTTGTAAATGATTGATTTTGAATAAAAATCCTAAAATTTTAAATTGTCATATCAAAGTCATTTTTTATTTTTTTGTCATCAAACTTTTGGAAAATAACCTTACTTATATTATCTGGGAAACCGTATCTCAAATTCTTTCTATCTTTTCTCAAAAAAATATATCGTAACGTCAAACATTTTATGCGACTTTTTCCACCATACATATTACGTAATTAAAGATAATTAAGTCGCTGATTGAGCAAACAAAAATCCCTGACACGGTTCCCTCCGTAAATGAATTTCCTTTCATGTGCTTTAAACCGCATGTTAATTGCTTGATTATTAAAAAAAGTTATGCCGATTCAAAGTTAGTCCGAACCGCATCAAACGAAGTGTCATAAATCGGCTGTTCTCTTTCGGACCCCTACGTTTCACGCTAAATAATTGCATAATACACAAATATCGCACCAGATAGGGTCACAAGTTGCGGTAACATACTCTAACAACATTTTATGACCCAGTGACATCTGATCAATTAAAAAGCTGCTGATTAATATCAGTTTATAGCCGAAATTTCTTCAATTCTTAACGTGATTTACTGTCCGTCTGGTATCTGTCGCACATGTCACGTGACTATCGGTAAAATTTGAGGGACTCAGTGGGGGGGGGGGGAATGGAACGCATTTACGCACCGCTAGCGGGGTATTTAATTGTTTCCTTTTTGAAGTTTATTATTATTATCATCAGCATTATTATTGTATTTTACCCGTGTCACTCTGTCTGTGTATTCGTGTATGAAATTCCAATAAAATATAAAATAAAATTGCAAAAAAAACTGAGCTTCTGACAGTCTATTAAAGTCCATGGTAGATGTACAAATAAGAACGGGATATTATATATTTGTTCCACCAAATTGACAATGCTTCACATATTTTAATAGAAAAAAAAGGTATTACAAGTTCATCATGATCTGGCCTTCTTGACTTCTATTATGAATACTATGCACGGCATAAAGATCCAGTTTCTACCGGGATAGACAATTAATTTCATACTTTGTCCCAGATTTATTAGTACTGTGTCCGATTTACTGGCGAACAATTTATTTTCACTGAGAATATATTTTAATATCTTTTTTTATTCATAGAGAACACGGATTTACATTACTTATATATGTAATATAAATCCGTGATAGAGAAATTATCATCCTTAGACAATCTAAAATGGTTTAGAAATTTGTCAGGGACACCTTACCACAAGTCATATAGGCGTTCACATAAAAAATGTTGTCTGTTATTTTTGTTGTTGTTTTACTTGACATTGTTAGAAAACAAGGTTGAATGTAAAGGAAGCCCTTGAATCCGTACAAAAGTCTATCATTCAATGTAATATCTATCAGATTAACGGGACAGACAAATTATTTATACACATTATGGATATTATAGCAACTACATTTTCAATCAACCCCGTGGTCGTGCGATTTGCCGCTATGCTTAATTATTTATGTTTCATAATTATGTTACGTACATTGGCCGACAATTTCTTAATTTATAAAAAAGGCTAAATGTTGAGATATTCATAAAAGATGTACGGTAGTTGTACGATACATGTATTACGAGAAGTATGGGCCAGTGTGGGTTCAAAAACATTTTGTATCACTAAATCAGAGTCAAATGATAGGAACACTGCAGGAATGATTTAAATTAATATATTTAATCATCCTAACTATCTATGGTTCTATTTAATCAAACATTTCTGCACTCACTCAAAATTTATCATAAATGCTTTTCTTTTGTCATTCTTGGCATTGAAGTAAAAGTAGTCACAATAATCTGACAATAAATTTAATCAATGACTTACTCTATTGTTTACTTTTTCCTTAATTTGTATGACAGTAAAGACGTTAACCTTGTCATTTCGAATGATTTATAGACATTACTAACATTGTCCAATACACAGCGAATACCAGAGACGATATTTGCCGTTAATTAGATATTGAAATGATAATAAGCAATTGTATTAAAACTAACAAAGAATTCACTTCAATATTTTTTTAAGGAAAACAAGTTCGCTCCATGTCCTAAATCAATTTACTATACACGTTCTGGTATGTTTCTCTTATTATTTGAGCTCTTTAACTTTTGGTTTTTAAATGTTCCTCTTTTTTTATTTTAATGCGTTTATTTAAGGTCGCCGCCGGAAAGTCCATATGGGCGACCGAACACTCAAGTCGGGTCATCCTAGAGCGTCCCGCCGAGATTTTTCGTTGTTTTTTCCATCTTTTATTGGGGGAGGAAGACCCCAGGTGCCCCTCCGGGCATTACTTCAGGCACGAGCGGGCACCTGGGTAGAACCACCGACCTTCCATAAGCCAGCTGGATGGCTCCCTCACATGAAAGATTTCGACACGAGTGAGGATCGAACCTACAGCGGTTAGGGACCTGTGATCTCAAGTCAGCGACCTTAACCACTCGGCCACGGAGGCCCCCTTGACTTTAGACTACGACTTTTTCTAAATCAAATATCTATTTTTTTCACGCCTCAACACCCCTATGTCAAATATATAAACTGACGAAAATATTAAACAATGTTTAGTATCGTTTAAAGGGACGCAATAATTTTCATTTTAATTCTACATTTGAATAGTTATTCAAGACACTTCTATTGTATATGGTAAAAGTGTACATGACAGGTTGTTAATATGCTCTTTGTAAAGGTATCGATATTTTCTAATTTACAGTTAAATTAATTAAATTAAATTGAATTTTATTGCGTACATCTCACGGAACTTTTCAAAAAACTATTGAACATTAATGTATTGTGTGCGTTGACCGGATAATCAGTTTGCAGTTGACAGCCTCAGGTTAATAAAACCAAACAATACATTAAAAAGTATGTTGTCTTTTTATGATTAACGTTGTGAATTTTAAATTGTAATTTAGATTCTATTCACCAAAGGTAAGCATTAACCTTAAATCATTGTTTTGAATAACATAACGCAATTAATATGAACATATCGATATAACAAGAAGATTTTTGAGTCTTGATAAGGGATTGTCTATAACTATCTTATTTGATTCGATTGATTCTTCTATTTTACTGTTTGGTATAAATTACTTATTTAATATCAGTTTAACCGCCAAGGAGTCGATGTATTGTACTCCAATGAATTTCTAACGCCTCTGGACATTTCTATCTTTAGACTAAATTACAAGCGAAAACGTTAATGCATATATAAGATTTCTGTTTAGTAGTATGTTATAAATAGTATGGTTATTCACTACGCCTGATTCAAAAACATTGTTTCTTTTGAATAATTTATGTGACAAATCAATGTCCACTTTCCCGGCATCTGCTTTTATTCATATTCTGTTTATACATATCATGTATGATTTAATGCAAATATTCTGTTTCTGCTTTGCTTCGCTACAAATAGTTTTTTTTTTCAAGTCGGTTTTTAATTTGAGCAAAACAAAAACGGATCTTATGTTATAAAAAACGATAAGCTTAATATAGAAAGTATCTGGAAACTTGTTTTGCAATTATTATTTATACCCCACGTAGAGAACCGAAGATATTCAATACACAACGGTCTATTGACATGAATGATATCTAAAGAAATCATATTCAATTGGCGTAACTAAAAACATACAGGTTGGATCGTGAGATTTAAAGAGTTTAAAAAAATAAGAAGCCTCATGTTATGCATTTAATAGAAAAAATGGATTAAAGCAAAATATTTGATTTCCATATCACAATTACACTGACATTAAAATATGTGTTACATTATTTGTTTATATCAAATATGTTCAAACAATAATCAACTCTGATGACTGATTGGTTTACCATTAAGAATATTAATTACGGTATTTCAACAATCGTAGCATAAATCAAACGACTCATAATCCATAAATATCTACACTATTATTTTCCGACTGTTCGTTAAAAAACTACGAAAGACTGCCTTCAATCCGAGCAAGTTACTGCGTGTTTAATACACCCAGTTTTGGTACAGTGAAATTAATAACTCACAGAGACTTCTCACTTATAGTAGATTTAAACATTTAATTGAACTTGAATCATATCTTGATAATTATTCGATAGACAAAAAATTCAAAATAGCACTAACTAGGTTTCGTCTGTCATCACATAACCTAGAAATTGAACAAGGAAGGTATAGTAATGTAATAAGAAATGAAAGAATGTGTCAATTTTGTAATCTTAATATGATTGAAAACGAATATCACTTCCTATTAACTTGTCCATTATACTCAAATATTAGAAAGAAATATCTGCGACGTAATTATTAAGCCATCTTTAAATAAATTTGACCATTTGATGATGACAAAAAATAAAAAAGAAATAGCAAATCTCTCAAAATACTTATACTTTGCAAATAAACTTCAAAAAGAACATGAATAACTAATTTTCAGCTTCCATCTAGCTTTTCTTGAAAAAAAATATTTCATACATTTTATTTTTCCTTTTTACATTTTGTACTTAATCATTTATTCCAATTCTGACTAAACAAAACAGTTTCTCTCTTAAATTACCGTTCTTGTTTATTTGTGACTTTTCTCTTGTCTTATGGTAGTGTTTATATTCCATGTGTAACTACTACAGATGTTTATATGTAGGCTAGAAGTGATGTTAGATATTGCTTTATGCTGAATAAATGTTGTTGTTGTTGTTGTTTATTTTCGCAGAATACAAAATTCATTATTCACCCGATTATAAAATTACGACATTAATATGACACAAGTACAGAAATGTTATTGGCAATAATGTTATGGGAGTACAGCGCAATAATGGTAACAGTTTTTAGATGTGGTTTGACTGATTTTTGACTTTTTATTTAAAATGAATATGCTATTATATGAGGCCTTGAGTCGATTTTTACTAAAACAAACTTTACCATTAAATTGTATAACAAACAAACTAAATCATCAAATATAGCTTGGTAAATAATGTTATGGTATTGAACTACTTTTACAGTTATAGATTTATATAGTATTACGTTAAATGTTCCTGATATAACTTTCATCATGAAATTGTTTAATGCTTATATTAACATCATTTGAAAACAGCCATGTTTCCGGTATATAAAAGTACTAACCGAATTAAGCAAAATACTTACGTCATGCACTAAACAGTAATGGTAAGGGTAACCCTTGCCCTAACCCAATAATTATGGTAAAAGATGATGGCATTCAAGACAACTCCTCTACTTATTTTATTTGGTTATTGTATTCAAGAACATTAAAATATGATGCAATTTGCTCCTAATTAATCATGAATTGTAAGATTTAAACATAAATTTACACAATTATAACCTGTCCCAGTTATGCAAATGTTTGACAGAGTAATGTTGCACTTTACATTATCCCTCATGTACAGACTCAATCAAACCGAGTCTGCAATTCTCTTGTAATTTTGTTGTGATAAATGCTTCCGAGGGATCACTTTATTTCCAGATTTTTAACTGGACTTGTACTGGAATTGTTCTGAAGAGAATATCCCAGATTTATATATATATATGAAGGGCTATTAAAGTGTCCAAAGTTTAATTGAACACAAGTCGTTACTACAACTGATATTTATTCATGTATAAAAAGCTAAATGTAATCGGACTGACACTGTGTGACACACAACAGCAGGTGTCAAGTGCCGTGTGGCAGCCGTAAAAAGTTGCCCCGTACTTCACTTCAGTGTTGTTATATTTTCTGGTCCTTCGGGATCATTGATGCCAGCACTATAAAGTGTTGAGAATTGAGTACCGCTCAAGCCGGTGCTAGGGGGCGTGAGGGATGTTGCACTTATTCATTATCCCTCATGTACAGACTCAATCAAACCGAGTCTGCAATTCTTATGTTATGTTGTTGTGATTAATGCTTCCGAGGGATCACTTTGTTTCCAGAATTTTGTACTTCACAACAGCAGGTGTCAAGTGCCGTGTGGCAGCCGTAAAAAGTTGCCCCGTACTTCACTTCAGTGTTGTTATATTTTCTGGTCCTTCGGGATCATTGATGCCAGCACTATAAAGTGTTGAGAATTGAGTACCGCTCAAGCCGGTGCTAGGGGGCGTGAGGGTTGTTGCACTTATTCATTATCCCTCATGTACAGACTCAATCAAACCGAGTCTGCAATTCTTATGTTATGTTGTTGTGATTAATGCTTCCGAGGGATCACTTTGTTTCCAGAATTTTCAATATATTAACCGTATCTTATGAATAATTTTAATTGTTTTGGCCGATCTAAAATTATAACCGACACATGAGATTGGGCCAACGATCCGAAGACTATTTAAACGATTGTGTCTCTTATATGTATTTATTTTCGGCCTGTTTATTTTGGCTTTAATGTCATGTGACTTTTATTCTTTTTTCTTGTGTGGTTTTGACAAAATTCAATTTTTCATTCAGAGAAAAGACATCTACTACATTCGATGTAAATTATATTGTAAATAAAAGTACTGTATCAGCTGTATGTTAGTACCGTTGTCGTGGAAATTAAACGTTACAACACTGAAAGTAAGTTTTATCTTTGTGTTTACTATTATATGATGCATGCATACAATGATCATTTATTCAAAATATTTATATGTAGATGCTTTTAGTTTTTGAAGATTATCGTACTTTATTCTCATATTAAGAAGCACGTCTACGGTGTCTTGAATAGCAACAATTTAGATGGAATACAAACAAAGAAAGGAATTCAAAATATTCAGATATGTAACAAACGTGTCTTCAAAATCAATATAGTCAATATTTATTTATAAATACATGTTTTGTATGTTAATATACAGCCCTTTGTCCGTAGTTGACGCAGCAGAGACGAAAATTGTAATACTTTATCTGAAGTTGGATATTACTATCCTTGTATATAAAATTTATTAATTACCACCCACCCCCACTCCTCTAAATATTCTTTTATAATTAGTTCCGCCAATAGTTTATTTCGATTTTGATAGAATTGCATAATAGTCTTAGCATAAAAGGCTTCACAATTACAGCACAATTTTGTAATTGCTATTTGACGATTTTTACTTTACAATAAACACATTTACTCTTTAACATATAAATATTTTATTGTAAATATTGAGATGTGACATATCAGTCACTCTTTATCTGTTTCAATTTGGATAGCATTTGGAGACAGTAATAGAGAGAAAAAAACGGAATCGTTTTGAATGCACAAGATTGTAAACTTGAAAATAATACATGTCTATTTGATTGAGCCTGTCCATAATTGCAAGCTAAGAATAACGCCCCCATCCTTGCACAGGCATAAGCAGAACTCAACATTTGAATATGTAATTGATAAATTTTGAGTTAAATTAAACAAATGCAGGTGTGTTCATTAAGCTCTTTCTCATCTTATCCATTGAATAGATATCAGGCTAAAATTTTAAGTATATGAATACAGATTCGCCTTACCTTGCTCAGTTAAACATATGCATTGAATATTGTGACGAACCTTTCAAATAAATATTCTACATATAATTAAATATTAAACAGTTTCAAGTTTGCATCCGTTCAGATCCCCATGTTCATAAGATTAAGGTGATAAAGGCGTCTATTGGTAATATGCGTTGTGATTTCTGTAATTGGTTTGTAAGGTTGTGTTCGGCATGATTTTGTAAAATATCGTCTGCTACCGTGTATTGATTACAAATGAATACATAAACAAAACATAGTGGATTTTTTGTATATATAAAGAAATGATCCCCTGCCCTCTAGATAACAACAAATACAAATAGGTTCATTGTTCCGACACCAAAGCCTCGGTTGTGTTTTAAGTATTCGTCTTAAAAAGCTATTTTTTAGTATTATATTTTATGGATAGTTTTTAACCAAAAGTGTTTTTACGCGTGCAGGATTTCATATACCGTTTGGCTTTGGCATCCGTAAGAACACACAGAGATCCTCCATAAAATAGTAATGGACACACAAAGAGTGTATTCACAAGGATGAATATTTAAATCAATCGGTTTTATAAACAACTGGTATGCGATCATTTTTCCATAAGCCACTTAGAAAAAAACACTTGATTTAACGTAAGACGCTTGCTGTCAGACAAATCATTTGAACATTATTTGATACGTAAATTGATCATAAGCATCAATCGTGTAATTGTTTTTTTTTCTTTAAATTTCTTTGTAGATTTTATATTTAAAATGCACAAAACTTAAAATATTACCTTGTTTTATCTCTAAAATTTAGTTTTGTTATATTCTTAACATTGAATTTACTACAGAAATATTTAGAATAACTGTTTTTGCAGGTCGCATTGTTAATTCATTCATCCATTCATTTATGCATTGAACGATTTGTGCCTAATTATACAATTCTAACTCATATACATTTATATGCTCAACTGTTACCAATAGTAACATATTAAAATCTCAAAGTTTATAGTTTGCTTTTTGGTCTATTTTTTCGTATTTGTTGTTATTAATATCACATATCTAATTGATAATTTAAATGCCTACAAAAACATTATTATGAAATATTAAATTAATTTCGAATAACGTTTCCCCCAATAGTAAGTTGTTTTCGATTGCAAAATGCTATGTAGCACCGTTATTATTAACTGCATCATCAACATCATCATCATCAAAAACATCATCATTATTTGAATCATTATCATTATCATCATCATCATCACAACCACAACCACCACTACCAACACCATATCATCATAATAATCTCTCCGAAGATTTATATTTTTTGAAAGCTGTATGCGGCGTACATGTAACACTGATATACAACACGTTATTTGCGAGTTCACGTGTATAAGAATCAAATTTATGATATTAAATCGAGACGACGAACTTCATGTTACTTTGTAATTTATAAATAAAAACATGAATAAATGACAATAAACAATTGGAAACATGGGTGAATAAATCAAAGAAAGTATCAAAAATGCGAGAAATTTCAAATAAATTCTTCATTTTATATCCTTTTTATATTCCCCTATATTTTTTCAATTAATACTTACAAAGCGGATAATTTATTCAAAACATTTATTCAATGATATTTTGGAAAATAAAAGTCACGTGATATCATGATCAACACGTCGTATTTAAATCGTCTGCTATAGTGCTTGGTTAATTATTAGTTAATAATAAGTTTGTAATATTGGAGCTTTCAGCATGAAGACAATGGTAACTAAAAACGAAATTTTAAAAGTATATCAGACGTTGTAAGCCTTCATAATGTTTGCAACGGTGACAAAGGAGATGCACACTAAAAGTCAACTCATTGATCAAATCAAAATGAAACTATCTACACAGTCCTTTCAAGAAAGAGTTGAAGGGCTAACGATAATGTTGTAAAAACTTGCCCAACCCGTCTTGTATATTGTGTAATTTCGTTGATGTAAATGAATTGATGTATATCAATATATGCAATAAAATAGCATGGTTATTGGGTCGTTTAACAAGAATTTTATCTTAACTGTCAAGCGATACCTGATACTGATATACCTTAACCATTACTCTATTGTTTCTTTTTTCCTTTACTTTGTATGACAGAAAAGACGTTAGCCTTGTCATCTCGAATAATTTATAGACATTACTAACATTGTTATTTAAAAAACAGCGAATACCAGAGACGACATTTGCCGTTATATAGATATTGAAATGATAATAAAAAAATGTTTTAAAACTAACAAAGAATTCACGTTAATATTTTTGAAGGAAAACAAGCTCCTTTATCCTAAATCATTTCACTGCACACGATTTACTGGCTGTAGGTCGTCTTGTTTCTTTCTGGTATTTTTCTCTTATCATTTTAACTCTTTACCTTTTGGTATTTCAATTTTCCTGTATGAACAATTTGCCTTTAGTTTAAATTTCTCTAAATAATATCTATTTTTCACGCCTCAACACCCCCTTTGTCAAATGTATTAACTGACGAAACGATTAAACAATGGTTAGTACCGGTTAAATGTATGCAATATAATTTCCATATCAATTTTACATTTGAAGAGTAATTCAAGAAACTTCTATTTTATATGGTTAGTACTATTTAAAGGTACGCAATTCAATTATTATAATATCAATTTTACATTTAAACAGTTATTCATAAAATTTCTGTTGTACATTATATCTTTCCAAGGATTAGTACTGTTTAAAGGGACGCAATTCAATTTTTATGTCATCTTCATCCACACTGTGTTTTCAATATATTAACCGTATCTTATGAACAATGTAACCAGTTCGTAGCATTCAAGGAAAACGGGATATCATCCCCAAATAGCCATGTCCTTAGCTTAAACGAAAACGTATTTTGCAAAAGTTTATAAAATACCTGTTGAATGCGAGTGTGCGTATAACTAAATGTTTTTCTTATAGCATTATGTGATGCAATTTGTGGGGAACTAAACCCCAGTTCATTGTAAAAAAAGCAATTTAAAGAGAAGAATCGACGCCCTTGTATGTCAATACTGATGTAAACAGATAATGAAAGGAATAGCAAATAGCAAATTAGAACTGTAGTGTAAAAATTTTTTTACTATTATTTCTTACTGAAATTTTGAAGGCAACCTTAGGTATGGTTTTGTATTAATATACTCAAACAAGAAACCCATTACTCTACGTTCTTTTGACCATAAACATATCTGTAAAGAATTGTTTCATTCAATTTACATTTCAGTTAGAAAATATTGAAAAAATCGGGAGATTTAAGACGTTAACAGTTTCAAATATCAAAAGCTTTATTTAAGGTATCAAATGTGTAAAACGGATCAAAGCTAACGTTCCTATTCCAGTATCAAAATACTGTGCTTATACTAGTTATGTTAACCGTTGATATTACATTTGTAAATTAAGCATAACATGGTAATACCGGAACGATTGTTTTATATAAAAACACCTATCTGAAATCTTAAACAAAGACACTGAGAACAACTAATTGATTAATAAATTAATTGCTAACAGTCAGGTTTGTTTACGTTAAAGAATAATTACGATATAATTATATGCACAATCTAAGGATAAAATAAACAACAAATTATTAAGTGTACCCGATTATTGTTCGATTGTTCAATAAAATAACTGCGAACGCTCAGCATAAGCTAGAAGTAACATGATCAACTACAGCCAAGTAATATTTATCTGATATGTTGCCGAAAAAGCGTTCATATATTCAGCCGGTTATAAATTTATTACGTACATGTAAATATTAAATTGCTTTTACCAACGGAAGGTAATTGACAATTTTTCAATGCTAAAACAAGTACGGCGAAACTATGATAACAGTTGTATAGGTTGTGTCATTGATATTTTTTGGATTTTTATTGTTTAAAGTTATTAATTTAAATTAGCCACTGTGTCGTTTGTTTCTAATTCTTTGTCTAAAATGAAACAAACTTAACTACCAACGTCTTCAGACAGATATATTAATAGAAAATGAATGATAACAACTCCTTGTAAATGGTCAGGTTTTGGGCTGTACAAGAGCCATATAAATGTAAAAACCGAACGAAATAACAAGATCTAGTATATAATCATATGATGACATAAAGAGAACATTAGTCTGTCATTATTATTGATCTCTTCATTACGTTTGTGATAATCACTTCATTCATACAACTATAGTGACAAGGATAAACCCTAGTCCTAACCCATTACCATGACAAAAGATAATGACAGTCATGATAAATTATATTGCCTGTTTATTTATTTGTTTGACAGCTCGACATTTATATACGTTTCGAAATTTTAAATATACGGTTGACTGTATCTATATGGTATTCAAGAACGTTAAGTACTTATTTCGGTTCATAAGTAACATAATGATTGTATTGTTGCTATTTTGTTGTTCTAATTGTTTGTTTGTTTTTTGTGTTTTTGTTTTGTTTTGTTCATTTATGACTGGCATCGATGATACATGCTGCTTATTTATCACCGATTGTAGGATCTAAACAATTTACTCAATTCACCTGTCAGATCATGACAATAGAATTTCAAAAGCTGGACACTCCTAAAGTGTTCTAAAGAGAATTCCCAAGACTTTTTGTAAACGGTTTACATCCCGGAGGCAATGGTGACCATTTTATTCCAATTATATGTTTACTCGTATTGTCTAGCTAATGGGTACGGCACTGAATTGACAGGATTAAAGTCAAACAAAATCAAATTGAAAACTAAACTTTAATGTGCTTAGGAGACTTTTACCTAATATACTTAAGCAGTCATTGTACCGAAGTTGACATTCATGAGGTCCGTGTTCCCCTGTATACATACATGTATAACCACACTAAAGGTGACAACAGACACTTTCCGTGGTACTCACATAAATGTCATTTAAACCAAGTTATTTTAGTAATAATTGTTATTTATTTAATCTTTGTGCATTAAATGTCGTTGATCATCATGAAAAATAACATATTTGAAAAAAAAATGCCTTAATAAATGATTGATTTTGAATAAAAATCCTAAAATTTTAAATTGTCATATCAAAGTCATTTTTTATTTTTTTGTCATCAAACTTTTGGAAAATAACCTTACTTATTTTATCTGGGAAACTGTATCTCAAATTCTTTCTATCTTTTCTCAAAAAAATATATCGTAACGTCAAACATTTTATGCGTCTTTTTTCACCATACATATTACGTATTTAAAGATAATTAAGTCAATGATTGAGCAAACAAAAATCCCTGACACGGTTCCCTCCGTAAATGAATTTCCTTTCATGTGCTTTAAACGGCATGTTAATTGCTTAATTATTAAAAAAAGTTATGCCGATTGGAAGTTAGTCCGAACCGCATCAAACGAAGTGTCATAAATCGGCTGTTCTCTTTCGGACCCCTACGTTTCACGCTAAATAATTGCATAATACACAAATATCGCATTAGAGAGGGTCACAAGTTGCGGTAACATACTCTAACAACATTTTATGACCCAGTGACATCTGATCAATTGAAAAGCTGCTGATTAATATCAGTTTATAGCCGAAATTTCTTCAATTCTTAACGTGATTTACTGTCCGTCTGGTATCTCTCGCACATGTCACGTGACTATCGGTAAAATTTGAGAGACTCAGTGGGGGGAAATGGAACGCATTTACGCACCGCTAGCGGGGTATTTAATTGTTTCCTTTTTGAAGTTTATTATTATTATCATCAGCATTATTATTGTATTTTACCCGTGTCACTCTGCCTGTGTATTCGTGTATGAAATTCCAATAAAATATAAAATAAAATAGCAAAAAACTGAGCTTCTGACAGTCTTTTAAAGTCCATGGTAGATGTACAAATAAGAACGGGTTATTATATATTTTTTCCACCAAATTGATAATGCTTCACATATTTTAATAGAAAAAAAGTATTACTCGTTCATCATGATCTGGCCTTCTTGACTTCTATTATGAATACTATGCACGGCATAAAGATCCAGTTTCTACCGGGATAGACAATAAATTTCATACTTTGTCCCAGATTTATTAGTACATGTACTGTGTCCCATTTACTGGCGAACAATTTATTTTCACTGAGAATATATTTTAATATCTTTTTTATTCATAGAGAACACGGATTTACATTACTTATATATGTAATATAAATCCGTGATAGAGAAATTATCATCCTCTGACAATCTAAAATGGTTTAGAAATTTGTCAGGGACACCTTACCACAAGTCATATAGGCGTTCACATAAAAACTGTTGTCTGTTATTTTTGTTGTTGTTTTACTTGACATTGTTAGAAAACAAGGTTGAATGTAAAGTAAGCCCTTGAATCCGTACAAAAGTCTATCAACTCAATGTAATATCTATCAGATTAACGGGACAGACACATTTTTTTCACACATTATGGATATTTTAGCAACTACATTTTTAATCAACCCCGTGGTCGTGCGATTTGCCGCTATGCTTAATTATTTATGTTTCATAATTATGTTACGTACATTGGCCGACAATTTCTTAACTTATAAAAAAGGCTAAATGTTGAGATATTCATAAAAGATGTACGGTAGTTGTACGATACATGTATTACGAGAAGTATGGACCAGTATGGACCAGTATGGACCTGTAATTCACGGATATATGGAACTACCGATTTCCCTCATTGATGCCTCAACAGGGGGCGGAGCGTTACCGATAATCGACAGGTTACGCGAATAGCAGATACAAATAGTATAGGTACCGTTTTAAAACGTTTAAAAACACATTTTTTGGACTAACTGCTTCCAAAATTAAATCACGAATGTGTTCAGAAAAGGTTCATAAATATAATTAGCAAAAATTCTCACTTTAGGTATTTTCAGTGATAATTGACTCCGTTGTCACCTTAAATTGAACCCCAAGACGTTATTGTCAATAATGTTTATTCTCGTAAAAATGTGTTAAAAAAATCAGACACTATGTTTAGAAAACACCAGCCGTATATTCTGTCCCGATGTTTTTTCAAAAACACTTTACTTGGTTTAAACATATTAATTTAAGCTCTTTACTTGTAAGGCAGATTTAAGATCATAACTGACATATGATCCATTAGTCTTAGATTTGTCAATTAAAAAAATGTTTACATTTTTTCTTTAACGTTTGTTATATGAAATTTCATATTTATTAATATGTTTAAATAGGCCATGTATATTTTAAAGTTTAATGCAATTATTCAAGGATTTCTCCTTAGCCATTCTTGCAATAAATATGCTTGATGATTACGAACAAATGACGAAATCAAATATATAGTAAAAATTACGTTGAACGTTAACCTTGTATCAATTTGAGTTTTTTTTATTAAATGCCCTTTTTTGACATTCAAAGCTATGATTGCCGCTATAAAGAACATTATCGTAACATAATTATGCCTATTTTTTGTAAATAAGAATTTGACGTAAATTGAACAAGAGATAAAAAGCTTTATCAGCTTTATTTAGTGTCGTTGTCAATGGAAGTAGACATAACAGCACTGAAAAGAAGCAAAGTTGTATATTTGTGTTTACTTTTTTTATGATACATATTGACAGTGATCTTTGATATAAACGTTTTAAAAGTCGATCTTTTATGCAGTGTTCCTATATTATTATGTTATTGAGGCGCACACCAATGGTGTCGTAAATAGCAACAATGTAAATGGTTAACAGAAAAACCAAGAATTAAATAATAATAATTCTAAACTATGTCATCAAAAGTATTAATTTTCAGCAATTAATTAAAAGTTTTATATAATTAAACTTGGATACCAAGTTTGCCAATGCAATTTTTTATGAAGAAAATATGTATACAAAACAGCATTTAGTTTCTGCATTTATGCATACAATATCATTTTGATATTATGTGTGTCTCCTGGTATATGGGGTTGAGTCAAAACCTGTAAATGCCACAAAGAAGAAGATGGAGAGATTTATACTAAATCTCAGTCCCCGTACTCATATAGAGAGGGCTCAGTTTGAGGGAGTTTCTTTGTTACCAGTGCATTTGAGGATGAAGTTCATCATCCATGGTCATGTACATAGGATACACAATAAAATTGCACTGAGCATTTTAATGGATAACATTCTAACTCAACTCGTTAAAGAGATAGTAACAGTTATACTATTGTCAGAGTTCATTGGTTGTTAGGAACGGCACAGGTTACCAACACATCTTAGGTCCATAACAGGTCGTGGTCATGTTCAAAGGACCATTTCATGCATGCAGTATCTGTCTAGTTCTTAATCCAGTCAATTTACTCATTTTTCTTTTAGTTTTTTTGTTTTTTTTGGTCAGTGTAAAATTTTAGTAATACCTATTCATTGTCAGACTTGTTCTGACATAATTATGATTACAATACATGTGTAGAATTTGAGATGTAATTACTTGTGTAATAATTAGTATAAGAATGTTAACATCTTGTGATTGAATAATTTTTGAGTGAACTATTTGATTATAGTAAGTAATTTGCCTTTCTTGTGTCATATAATCATTTCTAAAGACCACAAAAGAAAAAGTCGGCTTTATGCCTCTTTCTTGTTTTATCTTTGGTATTGAATATATGGCATCAACACATGCACTTTTATCTTCACATGTATTTCTTGATATTAACATTGTATTTATGACATGTATTTTTACCTTAATAAACAATCGATTTATATCTCTCCCTCAAAATACTATATGACAATCAGTACGAAATTTGCTTTTTTGATTAGGTTAGTATCACAAAAGGCTTTACACACCGCAAAATATTGAATTTTGCCAGTGGTATCTTTTTTTTTGCTGGGCTACCTTTGCATTAAACAATTTAACTACTCTTTTTTATGAATCTTGAATTGCCGATACCAAATTATCAATAATCGTAAAGGATTGCAACCGCACTTTGACTGTTTCAACTTGGATTTAATGGAAGAAAGTATTGAATAGTGAAAGACGGAATCAGTCCTGAACGCATAGGCAGCATAATTAATAAAAAAAAATGTTCAGGCATTGTTTATTGAAACCTGATCATGGCTACAACTTGTATAACATGGACAATTTTTGACGTAATAAACAACTGCAGATGTGTTCATGTGACGGTTATATTCTCGCCCGTTCGCACCATTTCATAAAAACAGCAACACATCCCAAAATAAAAATTGCTTGTGCCAAACATTTAACGGAAGAAGGAAAAAACACACTACACATTTCCACATAACGTCAGAAGGGAATCGATCTTCAAGGTTAAACAAATGACTTATAAAACATATCTGTTATTAAGTGTTATTGTTCTAGTTAGGTCCAGGAAAAGAAATACGACTTCCACGCTAATGTGACCGTGAAATATAGTTAAAATATAATCTCTGAAGTAGATCAAACAAGACAAACAAGAAAATATTGAAGTATCGGTTTGATTATCTTGTTTGTAAACGGTTCTGATACGGATCATGTTTATTGGGCAGATTGAAACATAAAATGGTGAAATTTGAATTTGATGTGTTCATACGGCAGTAATCAAGGAAGCTTAAATTTTACATGTTACTGTCGATGCATTAAAAGTCAAAGTATCGAGAAAACAATTACCGGTAACAGTACTAAACAGAAATATCTGTACAATATGGTTCAACAGGTTTTTGTGCAGACATTTTCAAGTGAAGTTCGTTATAAAACGTATTACTTATTTAAAGTCGCTTATTCCGTTTGTATGAAGAGGACAACGCAATCATTACAATGTTGGCCAATGATTGCCTGCTATAATTTTAGTTTAAAACTATTTCCTTCTTTTGTTTAATTTTTGGTACAAATAAGAGTTGCATTTACCGTTTTTCCATGCTGATAGCTTATGAAGTATTCAAATTTTATTTATAGAAATTTTGTTAGAACATTATAACACAAATCGCAATTTTGTTTTTCTTCGCTTCAAGTAGTGTTTTATAATTGCTCCTCATTTATTCATTCTATTTGAGTGCATACAAATATTTTATGTTCAAATAAACATGGTATAAAAAGAAATTATTTTCAAAATAATATTTCTATTCAAAAAGACGTCATTTAGAAGCTTTTGTATTATATCGCTGATATTTTGAAGGGCATCTGTTATTTACTACACTGCGTTTTATTGAAAAGATGGTGTCTGTTATAAAACTAGTTTTTATTCAATTTAATTCTCATAAGAAAACTATAGAAGGGATCGTGCGATTTAAAACTTGAATAGTTTACCACTTATGTTATCAATTAAATCAAATTATACTGTATAGGATACATTTTGCCAAAAAAATATTCATTTATTCAGGTTGTTATTTTAGAACAAGCAAGTTATAACGTGTTAAAATACAGTTAAGTATATTTTGTAGGTCATGTACAACATAATCAATAACATAAAAAAGTCCATTTTTAAAAATACCATTGAAAACCAATGATATTTGTAAAGTTGATAATTGTCCCATAATGATTGAAAAACCGCAAAATATAACAGGCAGCACTTTCATGTTGTTTTATCGGCGCGTAGTAATATTTAGCAAGATCAATTACAGCATACTATACTGCATAGATAATAGTTTGCCTCACAAAAAAACATTCAATTATTCAGTCAGTTGTATAATTATGAAATTATTTTAAAAAAAAGGGGTTATTGGCAATGATTCGATATTTAAGTGTATACAAGTAAAGCAAATTTATGGTAACAGTTTGCATATGTTGTGTCACTGTTTTTTTGTAGTTTTCTTTTAAAGTTATATGACCTTTTGTCTCCACATTGGCTGAAATGAAACAAGCCCATTGTGTTCTATTGCTCTTTTCGTCGAAATGAAACAAAATAAACAATTTTATATAGTTTGGTAAATAATGAAATTATATTGAACTTCTAGTACGGTTATAGATTGATATTTTATTACTTCAAATGTTTCTGATAGTATTGTCATCACGCAGTGTCCAAATCTTATATTCTTATCGTTAGCATGATACTATTGCTGAAATTGTCACACTACATTATGTCAAAACATAGATATGTCTCAACGTAACTCTAAATTACCAAGGTTTGGGTAGAACAAGTATCATACAAAAGTACAAACCGAACAAAATAAACAAAGATCAAGTTTGCTTAAAATAAAGGTTAATGTTTTACACCATTCATATGATGGCATAAAGGGAACACCAGTCTGTCATTGCTAATTGTATCCTGTACGTTCGTGATGACCACGTCATGCTCACAGCAATCACAGTAATGGTTTACCCTAGTCCTAACCAATTACTATGGAAAAAGATGATAGCTCCAATAATATGTTGCCTGTTTTTCTTTTTTTGTTTTCTGACAGGTCGGCATTTCAAAATATGCGGCTGACAAATTATATTTGGTTAAGGTATTCAAGAAAATTAAACTATGCAACAGGTTATTCCGTCAAATCTTGATCATTAACGCATATTTCGTTGTCAATTATATGTCATACTTAGGAATAATAAGTAAAAAAAATTATTGTTGTTGTTGTTGAAGGTTTTGTTTTGTTGTTGCTGTCCATTTCTGATTAACAGGCAAATATGTTACATGCTGCATATAAAACAATGGTTGTAGTTCTAAACATTTTACACAATTAAAACATCCTGTTAGAGATTTGCAAATGTAATTGATTTCCTCGACACTTAGAAATAATTGTTATTATTTTTAATAAGAGAACATCAAAGATTTGTTGTTAAAAGTTTTTATGTAGGAAACAATGGTGGTCATTTTTTTTCGATTATTTGTTTACTAGTATTGTTTTACTTCATGACTTAGACATTGAATGGACTGGATCTAAGAGAAGCAAAATGTACTTATAAACTACAGCGCGAACGAAAAATGTCTATGTGGTTAAGGAACCTCTTTTCAATCCATTTAAGGTGTCAATGCACCATAAATGACATCAACAAGGTCTGTTTGCCCCTTCATATAAATAACCACATTAAAATTTAACACAAAGACGGCACTGTCAATTATATTGTTCCCTGTACAACTTGCTCAATGTTAAAAGACACTATGTTTTGGGCAATCTGTTTTCAAAACACAAATTTATCTTATGTTTCGGTGTCTGTTCAAAAACACTTTAATTGATTGATCAGACCCATAAGTCAAAGATTTGTCAATCAGATTATCTAAACGATTTTTGTCTTTTATATTTATTTCTTAGATCTTGTATTTTTATTAATACGATTAAATTGCCAGATATATTTTAACTTCGTATAATTGCCTAAGTCTTTTTTGCAAAGAAATGCTAATTGATTACGAACAAATTAAAAATCTAAGATGACATATACAAAGATAAATAGGTAAATTACTCCCAACCTTAAACTATGAACAATTTTAGTTTTCTTCTCAATTCAATATGACAAAGCAAATGATTACCGCTATAAAAGATAATGATTCTAACATAATTAGGCCTTATTATTGAAATCAAGAATTCGACATGAATTGAATTAGAAATAAAAGTGCTTTATCAGCTTTATTTAGTACCGTTGTCATTGGGAAAACCTAACAACACTGAAAATAAACAAAGCTGTATACTTGTGTTTTCTATTTCATGATACATATTTCTTTGTAACTCATAATTCAATGCTTTAGCGGTGTTCCTACATAAGTGTGCTATTAAGAAGCACACCGTCGATGTCGTAAATAGCAACAATGTAGATTGTAAACCAAAAAAAATGAATTCAAACGGGTATACGAAAATATTTTGTCCGTAATAAGCAACGCAGAGACGAAAATAACTGACTCTATTTAAAGTTTTATATTACTATCTTTGAATGCGATCAAAAATATCCCCATTTTAATATTCTATAATATATATACTATTGGCCGATTTGCTTTCATGATTAGAATAAGCACACTTACTTTTGAGGATATTTTACTTCGATCTTGGTGGAATGAACATAATATTCTTACTTAAAAGATTTTACAATTACCGAAAAATATTGAATATTGCCGAGGTATTTATACATTTTTGCTGGACCACCTTAAGATTAAACAATTTTTCTTTTTAATGAATATTGAATTGTCGATACTGTGTTGCGAATAAACGTTAAAGAGAGCGACACATTTTGACTGTTTCAACTCAGATGAAATGAAAGAAAGAATTGCATGGAGAAAGACGGAATCCGTCATGCATAACCAGCAAAAATGAAAAAAAGATTGTTTAGGAGCCTGTTCATGAATGGTTCTTGTATCAAGTGGACAATTTGTAAGTTAATAACAACCGCATGTGTTTATGCTGCGGTTACAATGGAACCAACAATCTGGCCCGTTCGTACGATTCCATGAAAAATGGCAAATCATTCGAAACTTTGATATGCTTGTGCCAAAAGCAAAATGCACGAAGCACAACTAAATACAATTCGAAAAGGTATCATAGGTTATAAAGCCTTTATAACTTATGTAAGGCGTCCGAAGACAACTTTAGAAAACAGACGATATATCTGTCACAGGGTCAAGTATACATTGTCCGAATTGCTAAGTGCTGTATATTTTAGTCTGTTCGTGTCCATGCCTGTTTCTGTATATTTATATGTTAGTGTCCATGTCCTTTATTGTTTTCAGTAGTTATTTCTTTAATTCATATACTCATAGCTCATATCTCATGTCCAATAGCCGTTACCTATACATAATAGTACTTTATAAACTTTGCAATCTCTTCTATTATCTTTTGTCGCTAAAATTTCAATTTCCCCGCTAATCTGCACAACGCATGCGCACTTGAATTGAGAAATGGTTGGCGCAGGCCACGGTTTTGAAGTAGTGACGAATAAATATTTTGAGTAGCGCATACTTGTCTTTTTACAGCTAAATAGACTTTTGCAGATGATGCTATTATTATTCATATATATTTTGCCATTCATCGATTTTTGCGATTTTCATATTTTACACTTGAATTGAGAAATTGTTCGCGCAGGCCACGGTTTCGTTGTAGTGAAGAATAAATATTATTCTAGCGCATACTTGTCTTTTTACAGACCCCTTTACCCCAGGTCCAGAACTCACAGCAGAGTCAACGAGCCCTTTGTTTCGTTTGAGCTGCGACATATCCTAAGCTTAAGGAGAAATACAAGAACTACATAACCCCAAAACGAACAAATAATATCGCTTACACATCAATAACATCGATCTTTAAAATCTAAAATATCTTCTTTGAATGTACTGGTTCTATTTACGTCTGGGGGCGATGTTTTACGACCTCCATACACTTCATAAAACGCAAGTGTAACAATAAAATAGAGATGAAACAGCATCTACAAAATGCAAAATCGAATATATTGTAGTCTCGGTTTGATTGTCGTGTATGTGTATAAACGGTACTAACGGTACTGGTACAGCTCATTCTCATAAGGCTCTAAATTAAGCAGAATTTAACATTCAAATATAAAATTGTGAAATCTTGAAATGAAAATACACCCACAGATGTTATGTACGGCGGCTATATTGGACCTGTTATATCATTAAAAGCGGGGTGTGGTGTCCATGTATGTAGAGAACAATTATCATGACTGAATAAAACTTGACTCATGTAACTATGCTGTTTTTCATTACCATGTACTCCTAAAGATTGTTTACGATTTTGCTTACAGTCTCCATTACTATATAATTAACTGTTGACTTTTCTGAAAAGAAGTATAATGTTTTATTTCTATAGAATATACATACCATTTAAGTGATATATATTTTCAGAAAATGATGACTGATATACTCTAAGGTAAATTTTATTACTTCTTATTATCTTTTGTCTCAAGGGCGAAAGAGCTTTGACACATGAATAATGTTATTAATACATCATTTGTCATGAATATTTATTTAATTGTATGCTATGAGCTCCTTTTTATAGAAATATCTCATCTTTATATAAAGGTATACGAAACACGAATTTAATAATAATAATAATATAAAGTAATTTTAAACATGATTGTAAATGTACAGCATGCCATCAGTCGCGCGGTTTCTTTTCGGTAAGGCTGATATGTTAATGTTATCACCATTTCAAACAAATTATTAAAATATGTATGTATTTAATCAATTATTTGTTAAGCAGATGTAATTTCATATACGTTTACAACTCTAATCATTTATCAAGTATAAGTTTTGGTATATATTTATATCAAATGATAATAAACATATACATGCAAGTTAAACACAACATTAATGTATTTTTACTTGATAAAAATGTTATGTTAATTAATCCATATTCATGTTTAGTATGTCGACATATACACTGTTCGTTGTCTTGCATTTTGTTGTTATCATGTCATCATGGACTTATAAGCCTTATATTCATGAACTAAAAGTATGAATATGTCTATAATGTTGCATTGTTGAATTGTTATGTGTACGTATATATGTATTCTAGCAAATACCTTCTTAGTATGATTCTGATTTTTGAATTTTTCTTGAAGTAGTAAGGTTCAATAAACATTTCAGAAAGCTTTTCTGATATTGCATGTAAAAGGCATTTATGCAAAAGTAACTCTTAAAAACTTGTGGATTTAAATTAGAGCCTTTGGTCATCATGTTTGACAGACTGGTATCGTAACCACATGCTGATTGTAAGTAATCAAGTTGTCGGATTAAAATGCTGTCATAGCTGTGAAATTGTGGTTTGTTTAGAAGACCGTTCAGAAGTTGCTCTTTAAAAATATCATATTCTAATTCATGCTTGTTTAATTTGGTTCATGCTTGAAAAGTAAACCCATCCAATAAGAGACATCTGGTTTTCTATGAAAAAGATTATGTTTGCTTTAGAAAAGGAAAATAAAGCACAAACATAATTATATAAAACATCTGATACAGAAACAGGTTAGATACATAACAATATTTTACTTACGGTAAAGTGTCTTCTTTAATCCATTTACAATGTTTTGAATACTGCGGTATTAAAATCATGCACAAGGTAAATCTTTAAAATGTTTGAAATTCTACTCGTAATTGTTTAAATGAAATCAGATAAAACATATTCGATCACAAAAAACGTATACTAATATTTTTGGAAAGAATTTAGTACTTGTCTACATAATGTCGCCTTTTTTTTTAAATCAAACACAAGTTTCAACCCTTTTAAATTCGCGTTTCGGTCGACGAAGTCGCTTTCCATTTAGCCAATGAAATTCCAACAACTCACACCTTAAGGCAAATCAATATCAAATGGACTATTTATGGATATTACGTATGAATAAATGAAAAATATATCTATTGAATGACGAATATCATGTTTCTCTTAGGTTTGTTTAAAGACATCCACAAGGTTGATTATTAAATAAATCGATTTGGTTTATACACTGGCATGCGATCAATCTTTTTTAAGAAAGGGAAACTTGATGTTTGCTTGCCGACATAATATTATGTAGCTGTTAAGCATAATATAAAAATATATCAAATATAGTTTTGTTTAAGGATCCTGTAACTCATGTTTATGGTATTCTATCATAAACACAATGCTTAAATGAAGATAACTCAATATTGTAAGTTCCAAAAAGGAGTTATTTGTAAAGATATATCCGAATTTACATTTTAGTAAATAAAGGGAGGTTATTAGAAACTTGTTTTCTATAAAGTCTATGTCAATTTTTTCAATAAGAAATGAATGCATAAATTTTAATGATTACATATTATGTTGACAAATATTTGTAGTACATATTTTACATATTCTTTGATGTTTGAAAATTGTTTTAGAAGCATAACTATAAACATATACACAATTTCACTTGAGTGTGGTTACAACCTTTACTTCAACATACATGATCGTTGAATGTATCAATCATAATAATGTTTCAATTTCTTTCATTTTCTGATTTACAAACTTCTCTTGATAATACGCGAGGCTAAGAAAAGACCCAAAATTTGTAGTAAATTACGTTTCAATTAATAGTTTGGTTATAATTTAGACAATGAGAATGCATTTATTTACAAGGAACCAAAGACATATGAAATAAAAGGAACGAACATAGCTCTGATAAGACGCCGCTTGCAAGCGGCGTCTAGTAGATATGAATTTGGCCATACAGCACTGGGGAAAATTTTAGACTTGATTTTGTGTATTTTTTTTATTTTAACAAAATCTCAGTGTTTTCAAATTTTCTAATAAAAAAAGCTTTTCTGATGTACAACATGTCATGGAGCTTTAAGGGATTTGAATAAACGTCTAACTAAAATGATAATGCTATGTGTGAATATCATATTCTTTTTATCATTATCTAATTTTATATACATAATAAATAACGTGCCAGTGAGCCAGTCTATAGTCGATCGTTCTGAAACTTTACCGTTGAAAGAGGTTACATGTACGACTAAGGCAGTGCCATTTACTTCATTTGCTCCGCCTTGTTAAAGTTCGGCTCCGCCTAAAATTGTCGCAAAAAAAATGATGCTCCGTTTGCTTGCATTTAGTCTTCGTTGACGGGGCAGAAGAGAACCAGGACAACTTTGATCAATATCACTTGTCGAATTATTAAATTACAAAACACAAAGCCTAAACCACGCCCGTTATCAGAGCGCAACCGTGAACTCGTTACGCTACAGCCAGTTAGGGGAGATCACTGCAGAAAAGTTAGTCCTCAAAATCTTTCGAACATTATGCAATTCGTACCAATATTTAAATGGATATATTCTCGGCATATATTATCTTGAACTCATTTTAAGTATACCAATCATTTCAATTTTACTTATCCAATTTATTTTGCTTCGACCAGACGTTTTAATCTTTGTCGCATCAGAAAAACATTTTAGAATTTCAGACATGGCATTACTTTGTAAATTTATGCATTAGGTTGTACTTTTTCACCACAAAAATATGCAACTTTATTATTCAACAACGAGCACATAACAAGAACATGGAGAAAAAATTGATTTGTGCTTCGGATATTTTTCTGTAATAGAGAACGATTGTCAATGCTGATTGACTGTTAACATCATTTGGCGGCGTCTTTGATGTGCAGCATCAACATTTAAATTGTTTGTAAATGGAATACATCGACTTCAAAAGTGATGCATCGGCGAATTAAGCTCAACGTCAGGAAGTTGGTAAAAAAAACAACTATATTAAAATTTATAGATTATACATCAAAATTAAAATAAACTTGACTCATTCATCAGCATCAGAATCATCATTAAAAATTCATTATCATCACTGTAACAATAATTACCATATAATCTCAATTGGGAGCCGTATTTGTTGAGAGATGTATGCTGCGTACATGTAACACTGCTACATATATCTTTATTTGCAATTCTACATCTTTAACCATAAGATACAAATACATGGTTTTTATAGAAAATAAACTCAAACGCGACGGACTATATGTATGCAATCTCAAAAGTCATAGATGAACAAGTAAATTTATAGGTAGAAATATAGGTATGTAAAAATGATATGATAAAACAAGTGGATAGGCTGATAAATAAATCAAAGTACTAACCAAAAAATAATATATTTTAAATAAGTTCCTCATTTTTGACACCTCCCTTTATGCATAAATTTAAGGAATGCGGGAGTTTTCGAGACTTACGCAAATAGTACGAATCGTACAAATATAATGTGTCCAATATATTATTTGAATGTGCCACAATTTTATGTGTAGAAACTTTCACAGTTTCAAAAGACTGGCATATATTCTCTTTTTCCATGTATTTTAATATAAAACTCAAATTATTTTGAGCTGCGCTATTATCAAAAATGCCAAATTTGTTCTCCAATATCACGTGTTTATTTAGCGCACAAGTAGAAAGTAGACAGAGGAATAAATAGCAAGATTTATAAAACGGAAACCTTTGTGTTCGATTCACATTGATTGAAATACATATGACAATTTAAGTTAATAATATTTCCGCATCGGTTTTGAATGTAATTACTTCTTCAAACATGATATGATACTACCGTTTTCGCTTAACTATTTCAGAAGACCCCGACTTCAGTAAACTACTTAATTGTCTATTTTTTTTTAATATTACGTTTGTCATTTGGATAAATTACGAAAAATGAGAAGATGTATAACATGTTTGGTTTGCTTTGATCAAACACATGCATAAACCAGTTGTACTCCATTGATCCTCAAAAGTGGTCGTCTTTTGTGACATGTTTTATACATTAAACGCTTTTTTAAGCTTTTGAAGGCATAGCACATGTAATAGATCAAACATTGAAAAATCACTTACCATACCTTTTAAGATATATTAATGTCTGATGATAAAAATATATATACTTTAAAAAGAACTGCTCAGCGACACAATATTTATTCAATGAATAGGATTAAAGCTTAATTTTGTCAAATATATAAATACCGATTAAAGGGGCATTCTGCAATTATGATACCAATATACACTTGAAGAGTTAGTGATTCATAAAACTGCTTATTAATTAAAAAAGGTATACTTATGTAGGTCTCTCCAGTTAGTCTAAATGGTTAAATAATACTTATAACTGTCTAAAATCTTAAACCGAAGTTAAAAAATAAGCATTTAATGATACATTTTTATCTCAGTTCAATTAATACAAATATTTTAAAAAATCGGCTATCAAAATATAAACTATTATCATCATATATAATCGCGTCATATCGGATAATTAAAAATATCAGGTTTCTGTGTTACCTTGTATGAAATCGTCATATATCTTCTTGATATTGAACACGGTATAGTATCAAAGTTTAATCATACAAGATTAAACTCTTTTATTTTACATGAATGACACATGTCTTAATATCGATCAGTTGTACTGCGTATCAATACGCATGTTCAGTCTGAGAGCTATATTTAGAACACTATATAAGGAGCTGCTTGAGCCTGCTGCATCCTTTTCGTTCTGGATCTCTTTAAGAAAGGTAGCTGCTGATCATATTTTAAAATTTTTGTTAAAATCTTAATCTAGGTTTTTTAATTTCCCGCCCTCCACAACCCTTTTTTCTGCTGTGCTTTGTTTTACATTTCAGGAGTCAGCTATCACAACGCTTCGTCATGGTTGGGGACACATCTTTTATGCTGGGCGACGGAGTACTTAAATAACAGTCAATTGCTAATCGAAAAGACATTAGTCAATTGCTTGATGCAACCGTTGTCGGTGCTCTTGCAACACTATGATATGATTAAAAGGACATCAAAAATGTTTGTGTAATTATCGGACATACATAACACGTGTAACCGTTGTCGGTGCATTTTAATTGTGTTAATTTTGCAATATTTCATATTTGACTACTCCTCTCAGCTGAAATTTAACATAACGTTTTTCTATTTGCGACCGTTGTCGGAGCAAATATGATGTGTATTTAAAGTTCCTAAATTGCTTTTATACCCAGTCATGATGGAAATTATTCGCCAAAAGAAATAAAAAAATTATTACAAAAAATTGTTGTATTTTCTTCTTGTATAAGACTGATTTGCGATGTACAATGGCCTCTCGGGTTTAAACAAGCAACCTTCGTCCAGAGCACTCTTTATTATGCATTCATTGGAAAATAAATTATATTTAACACCTTTCAACTTTATCAGATAATTTATATTTATCTTTTGTATCTGGTCGCTATTGGCTAATCGTTTTTTTTTCTTTTCATTGGGACTGAATATCTAGTTGTGACTCTATACAAATTTATAATTTTACCTGTCATATGATATTTGTTTTTTTAGAGTTGTTTTATTTATTAACTAGCGAATTTCTCCTGTTAAGTTATCGAAACAAGTCTGAGGTATTGTATTCATCTCAAAAATGTAATGAATTCAATTATGGTCATTCTCGTCATAGTTTCAACATATGTTGTAAAATAGTCGTGACTTCTATTTCTTACAGTGTTAGCAATTTCTTTTTCATTTATGAAAAAAAATCGATTGAATGTATGAAATGTCCCTGAAAGGGAAAAGCAAACAATTATCTTAGACATATAATTATAAATAAAATTAATAATTGCGTTGTCTGCATGTTTGTTATATTCATATATTAATATTTTGGATACATGACTGTGTGAATTTAGTATTTTGCATATTAACGAGTCATTTTACCATCAAATAACGACTGCAGAATTATATTCTTATACTAGATTATATGTTTGCAAAGCAATACCCTGTTAGTATTTGAAATGTCTTTACATATTATTCAATCAATACTATTAATTTGTAAAAGAGATATCTGTACACGAATTTCGTTTTATAATATTGTAGCAGGAGCGATATTTTCTATAGTATAGTGTTCATTCCATACTATCTATAAAACCATATAATTATGTTGGTATGGCCTATTTTGAACTACTTTTCTTCAGTACACCTAGTGAGGGTTTATTAAAGGTATACACCTTGATGTTATATGAAGTACATTCGATGATTATACATGTATGCATAAGTTAACTTCTTCATGTTCTTTAATACGTTTCAGTAACGCAGTTATAACCCTGGCTTTTCATATATTTCAATTGTATAGATTATTTGTCCTTAAACTACATGTTTATACGGACCTGAAATCATTCTTTTTAGGCAGTTTCCTTACATTATCAGTGTATGGTTATACACCTTTAAGTTACAGTATAGTGTACTTGTACTTGCAGCATGAGATTTTCATGCTTCTTGTTTTTCCTTCCAGAGGGTTGTTAAATAATAACATGAACTATATGTACAATTAGTTTCACTATAGTTTTATATATGCAGTCTAATGACATTACTAGATTTTATGTTTATTTTGGTAATGTCCCTCAATTTTTGGCAGGAAATCCCTGGCATAAATAGGCTTCCAGCCTATGCCCAGCGGTTACTGCTTTGGTCGCCGAGCTGAAGGTAAAGTGTTACCTAATTCATAGGCCTTAGAACTGAACCATCTTTCTCTCTCTAATTTTTTCTATTTCTCTTTTTAATTAAGATTTTAGGTTCAATTTTGTTTGGCTCTTAGAGAAACATTTATTTAATTCATACAGATTTATATTCAAAAATACTTGTTAGAAGTTTATTTCAGAATTATATAAAATCTGGTATTATATTCAGTTATATATTTCATACATGTACAGCTTGCAGCTTGTCTGCTTATAATAAAATTGTGATTGTAAAGTTATTACATTTAGTTATTTCTTTGCAAAATAAGCACACACTATAAAATATAGATCGAACCTAGACTGCTAGCCCGTTTCCCCCCGTACTTCACGGTTATCTGGATATATTTCAGTAGAACCGGCTTAAACTCCGTTATGAGGAAAAAAATATTAATTTGTCCATTAATTTATCAAGGCTAAATGGGGCAGGTTTGAGAATAAAGTATCATGCATGTGTTCTACAATCAATATTTTTAATTATTCATTAATAAGTGGTTATAACTATTAGTAAATAAATTATCGATATTGATTTGTGAAAAAAATCAACAACAAAATCGAATGTGAAAAATACCTCTCAGTCTCATCAATTTAATCAAATCTTTACCAGACTTATAATGATGTTTTGAAAAAGCAAATGATACCCTTCATTGTATGTTGTTTATAAACAAGCTTTTCTTATCAATTGAATAGATATCGGGATAAAATCAAAATTATATTTATACAGTTTCGACCTATCTTTCTTTGTTAAACCTATAATCATATTTTATATTGTAGCGTTCATTTTTATTTAATTATACTTCTTTAAATATTCAACAGCATCAAGTTTGCAGTCGTTAAGACCTCCATGTTATATTCATGCTTAAGTTGAATAAGCCGCTAATTATAAAAATTACGTATGACTTCTTTACAAATCAAGAATTCTAGTTATTTAAAACGAATATTATGTTTCTGTTTTGTTTGCGCAAAAGAGTGTATGCACAAGGTTGATTATTAAATCAATCAATTTTGTAAATATATCGGTATGTGATAAAATCTTGATATAAAATGCAAATAGAACTTTGAATTGAAGTACATAATCGTTTCAATAAATTCTTTGGTCATGATATATTTTTATTTCTTTCAAATGTAATCATTACGTCGAACAAGAAACTCGATCTTATTATCAATTCAATATTGACTTATTGTTTGGTCGAGAAAACTAAGAATATGAAGTTAAGGTCGTCATTATCGAATCAGTCCAAACAATTATTACATGTAAGACGATCCAGCGTTTTCATAATGATTGACTTTTAATATTGTTTTTGTTTTCATTCCAAAGTTTTTAAATGTCAAACATTCAAAAACCGTTATTCCCTGAAAAACCTAACGTTAAAAATAAAAAGGTGAAATTTTAAATTAAGAGAATTCGACGATGTGCGCATAAAGCCATGATACAAGAACCTTCATTATGAAATCAATGGCAACGAAGCAAATACAATTTTTGAAAGAGTATCAGAAGTTATAAGCCTTCAAAACTTCTAAAAGGATGAGAAAGATGATATCAACTAATTATCAACCAAAATAAAAGTTCTAAACAAGCCTTTCAATATACATGTAGTATCATTGAGTCGTCATCAATGTTCAGTGGATTCTCCGTCTTTTTTTTTCTTCACTTTCAATTCGAGTCCATGGTAGATCAGAATTAATTTTTTTTGCGACTAACGTTCATGTCATGAATTATTTAAATATTCGTAATTGTATGTTGTATATTCAACAGTTTCGTTTTTTTATTGTCACTTGTATGTTCAACAGTTTCGTTTTTTTTTATTTATTTATTTATTTTTTTTTGTGTGTGTTTTTTTCGCTGAGCCACTTTTAAATTTTGAACACTGAAATATTATCTCCTTTTTAATATATTATTTTAAAATTTTAGCAGTAATGTTAATCTTGTCCTGTAATTAATCATGTCATGATCATAAAAATATTATTGAATTTAATGTAATTACTGAAACCCTTTGAAGATTTGTATATCTATTTATCTCTCTATCGATTCCCACTAAATTATACGAATATGAAAACATTATTTGATTTCATACTTAAACTTTACAATTTAAATAAAGATTAAGGCTATGTCCTTCCCTGTAGATTTGTATGAATATTTTAATGTTTATCTGATTTTGTAGCTCTACTGTAAAGCGGCGCCACCAAACAACAGCACTAACATTAAAATATAGAAATTTAACTGTCATTAAGATTTACTTATGACTTACTCTTTTGGTCTGCTATAACTATATCACACTATAAGTTAATACTTTAAGCGTATCGTCAATGGCAACAATATACATGTATAGAAATGAAAGTGATTAGTTTATGATGTCAAAACAATTAAGAAAAGAAAGAGAGGAAGGTAAAGTTATTTTTCTATAAATAAAGATTTATTTTAGAGGGTTATGGAAATAAATATTTCATGAATGTCAGTAGCTACGATTAAAATATGATTATTTTCATGCCACAAGATGAAGATATATCCTATATTTAAAGAAAAATAATCTTGAATTTTCTGTTGATAATTACAATTCTTCTCTTACTTTTTACATTTCAATTGGAAATACTTCCCCTTTAACTGAATATCTTGACATGATTTAGCAGAACCTAGTCCGGCGAGACACCAGTGAAAATACATGATTGAACTGAGATAAATGTACCATTTGATGTAGGTTAAGACCACTAATCTTTGTGCAAAATTTCATTCGCGCACTTCGTTTTTCCAGGATAATTCAAATTGTAAAAAAATGACACAAAATAAAAAGCGTTTAAACACTTTTCACTCAAATCGGGCTAAGAAAAGCATAAAAATACGAATTTCTATTAATTTCAGAGTATATTTCTGAACAATCATTGCATATGTTTCTGTTTAAAGTGCCCCAGCTCATTTATGTAAGAAATTCAAATGTAATGTTTTTAGGCTTTTAAACCTCAGTGGAGTCCTTTCTTTAAATAATTTCATTTGATTTATGTAAGTTTATATATTAAAATGAAAATAGGCAGTTGTTATCAGATACAAACAAATTCAAAATTCAAACAAATATTACTTCCTTATTTTATTTGCCATTTTGATAAATCAATATTACTTTATACACTCGTCATCTTTGTAAGTCAGTTGCTGATTAAATTATATTTGCATATTTTTTACCTCCGTAATTGAAGAAGTTTTAACTTCACTGCATTGAACACATTGATTTTGATTATGGCCTTTCTTCTAGCTTTTTAAAGTGTGGAACAGCTTATTGATGTACTTGTTTTCGTGTTAATCTTAAGCAAATATTTACAAGAAAAATAACTCTGAATGAGCTATTGGACTAACGATGACTATGTTTTTGCAACAGTTTTTTATGACTACAAAGCAGCTATGCAACTAAAGCTTTACACGTCCAACAGTAGTGACCTGACACTTCATTAACTTTAATAAATGTCATTGGATAATCAGACGTGCTACCTAACGAATATATCAACATACTTATTAACTTCATACATCATTGAGGTTTGGTGTATTGGTGCAGATGCCGGACAAGTGTCTTTGATTCGATATCTAACCAACACCACGTCATGAAGATATGCATTTTTTTATTTTATTTTAGAATTTACTTGCAAAAATTAATTTGAAATCGTATTACTATATCTGGTTTTAGGATACCTTATAAGTAGTGTTTTTCACAGTTATATGTTTTATATTATTACATTATCTTGAATAAAAGTACAGCGCGTTTATAATACAAATAAAAATACTACATAGATTAAATATACACGCATAATCAAAACGGTTTGAGAAAAAGCAATTTTAAAATTAAAATAAGAAAATAAGAAAATAAAGTGACTGAATCAGGATTCGAACCTAGGAGATTACTTCTATATTCTTGAAGTGAAAGATCTTTATGGGAGTATTTACTTACACCATTTAACAACTGGTTATACATGTATACATTCATATCAACCTACAAGAAGATCGTAACGTTTACGGAATTTATCGACTATAGGGTCAAACACAAGAGTGCCAGCAAGCCAATATTGATAGTTAAAAGGACGCAGTACAATTATTATATACATTTTGAATGTGAATAGTTATTTTTGAAACTTCTTTTGTATATGTGTATGCTCAATGGTTACAGCTCAAATTCGCTAATGTTGTCGATAATTCTTATATAAAACCAAACAATTTATCGACTAAATCTGTTACCCCATAATCAATCATTCATTTTATGCCTTTAGCATAATAACGTAGTGAAAGGGTGTTCGCTCTGTGAGTATAGAGACCCTGGTTCAAACCCTGGAAAAGATATTTTCCTCGGAAATTTTATTCAAACAATGCTATTTGAGAACATTTAGTTATACACACATTCGCATTCAACATGTTAAGTATAAGACAACGCAGTCATTATTAGGGTGATAAATGAGCAATGAAAGGATATATATATACAAAATGAGTCAAAATTGTTAAAAATATGGCGAATGGAATAAGAGTAAAATTGATAACACTGTTCAATCTGTTCAATGACAATAAAAAATCAAATACATCAAATTTTGAGTAACCGTCATAAGTTTAAATTGTTCAAAATATTATAAAAGGACAAATGAAAAGTTAAGTGACACAATATAATAATATATTCTGAAAGTAAAACCCATACTCAAGAAATGTGCACAATTGCAGATTTGAACTCGAAAAAAAAGTACATGTTCATTACCTGAGATCTTTATAATCTGAAATCTTCAATCACTACTATCCTCGAATCTATGTGTGTGTATCCATTTGTATTCTTCTATATTGTAATAAAAATAAAAAAAAATGTAATAATTGAAGATGTTGAACCACCCATTAAATCGTAATGGTACGACCGATTAATGTAAACGTACTCGCGTTCGAATTAAAGTATCGTTTAAAGGTTCGTAATATAATTATTATATCAATTTACATTTCGTGAGTTAGTCGTATATATAAACTCGAAAATAAGGAATAAGCATATCTACTTGAATTTATGTCAGTTTGTGTAATTTGTTTTGCTTTTAAGGCAGGTGAAAAGTCGTAAATTTAAATACATTTTACATGAAACGCTGCCCCTATGTTGCACCGGTAGCACGCGTTTTGAATATATGCTGATATCATCTTTTCCAGACTTTTATCTATCTGTTTTTGATACTAATTACAATACAGATTTAACCCGTTGTCGACGAATTTTTATGTAATTGGTTTTCCAAGCTTTGTATATGTAAAAGTTCGTTCATTTCAATATCAAAATACTAAAACAATCAAATTGAGTAAAGAGTACGATCAAGTCACATATGAGCAGGCTGACCTCGTTAAAAAGCTAATCACTTTCAGATGCAGCAGGGAAAGGGTTAATGGTAAAAACAGTAATTTTTGTGTTTAATCTTTATATTGTAGTTAATATGATGCCATACATTTTAAAGACCTCACTGGCCAGTCAACTTTAACAGATTCCTAATCAAATGTCCTTCATTGTCAGAACAGAACAGAAAATACTCATTATTTGTAAGACACAAATTACAAAATATTAAATTCTCCAATTACATATGTGCGAATTTGTAAACAAATAACTGTAAAATGTACATACAAACAAAGTCATTATACAATAAATATAACATGTGTATTAATTGTTATGACTATTTCTAAAAGAGATAGCCAATCTTACATTAAAAGATAGTGCTTGTATAAATATTGTTTTTTTTCTTTTTTACCAATGTGAAATTTAAGATGTCACTGGATGGACATAGAAAATATATAATGAAATTAAAGTTGGTTGGTTTGGTGTTTAAGAAAATAGCAATAAAAAAGGAAACTTAAATAGAATGAAAAGGGAGAAAGAAGAAAAAAATGCATACGTAGTATTAAATTGACAATTACTGGACAATAGTCATTTCAACATTTTTAAACATATTAGTCACTATCATGGTGCATGAAAAGCATTCGACAAAATGAATATACTATTTCAGTTAAAATGCGAATCATTTTAAAGGTATAAATGGAGAAGTCTTATAATAGAATAGAAATTCCATGAATACTTAAATACTCTCAATGTAATGAAGTGCGCATATATGGCAGATGAAGGGAGATAACAAAATATAAATTAACATGTCAGATGTGGCTGCATTTACTTCCCTTTAGATACAGTTAGGTAAAAATAGATAAACTCTTTCAAATGTATTATCATGTAAGTGAATTTAATGTATTTCATACTGCCGTGGACAATTTTACCAGTTATAATGGAAATAATGGTTAACAGTATCCAAATAAATTAAGCTTTATCAAGAGTTGAATTAAATGCAAAGAACTACAGTGTTCCATTCTGTATAAAATTCTAGCATGTTTTTTAGTTGGAATGCAGGAAATATGCATAAAATAGACAAATCACGTTGAACTTAATGGTTTTGATTCGCATCAAGGTAACTGGAATCGTAAATTTAAGGAAGCTATTCAATCTTGTACGGGTTTTAAAGTGCTACGAAATGACAAAAAAAAAACAAACAAAAAAAAAAACAACTTTATTTAAAAAAATTAACAAACATTCAGATAATAAGTCATGTATAGTAAACCAATATTAGAATGTAATAATGTAATAAGTAAGCATTATTTTTTAATACTTTTTTTCTTCATACAACTGATTTTTTGTCAATATTTATGATGTTAAGATGATGTTTAAGGGTTTGTCGTTTGTAGAGGACTAGTGTAAGTCATGAAAACGTGTCGAACACGCACGCACGTACACACACGCACACACAAATAAACGAAATTGTCTTATGTATATAAAAGGCATAATAAGACTTTTAACCCTTCGCCGATGTGGGTTCGAAACCCGCCAGGCCTCTAGGGACTTTGCATTCTTTTATGTGAGGAAGCTACCCAGCTAGCTTACGGAACGTCGGTGGTACTACTAGGGTAGCATTTTTTTGCCTGAAATAATGCATGGAGGGCGTATGAGGTTTTCCTCCAAAAGTAATACTTCAAAGTCACTTCGTGACAAATGTCGATGTGACGTAAACTTTATACAAAAATAATAGCAATCAAACATCTCTATTTAGTTCTTAAAAGTGGATAGGTCAACAATGGGCACTTTTCCCATAAAAAGTTTAAAAACATGGATATTTGTGAACATTCATATGATAAATTAAACTATTTTGTTTCAGAATAATTTATCACGTGCTCTATATAGATATGTCATATCAAGTCTTACACTTAGTAGCAAGATTCATGTACAATTAGTCAATATTTTGTTGTCATATATGATACTATTATTACTTTTGTTAACACAGACCTTCCAGTATGGAACTATTCACTTTAAAGGGTAACACAGACCTTCCATTATTGACAATTTCACTTTAAAGGGTAACACAGACCTTCCATTAATGAAACAATTCACTTTAAAGGGTAACACAGACCTTCCATTATGGACCAATTTCACTTTAAAGGGTAACACAGACCTTCCATTATGGAACAATTTCACTTTAAAGGGTAACACAGACCTTCCATTATGGAACAATTCACTTTAAAGGGTAACACAGACCTTCCATTATGAAACAATTCACTTTAAAGGGTGACACAGACCTTCCATTATGGAACAATTCACTTTAAAGGGTAAGACGGTAGGTTGTTTTAAATCAAAATCTGTATGTTCAATATTTGAAATAAGTAAGCAAAACAGGAATTCGTGTAAATTACTGTGCTATCGTCAAAGTTAAGTCATTGTGTAAACAAAAACCGTCAATTCTGTTTTAACTTCTTCATGTACTCTATCAGTAAACAATCGGTAATAAATGTTGAATAAAATCTCCTGAATATTTTCACGCGTTACACTATCATTGATATCCCCTAAAATATCAGGATATCAGATATCTCTGAATAATCATAACCATTATAAATATCTGTTAAATTATCATAGTCATTACAAATATCCGTTAAATTATCAAGACCTTCATAATTATCCACTGAATTATCAAGACCATTATAGATATCAACTGATTTATCATAACCATTATAAATGTCCATTAAATTATCATGACCATTATAAATATCCATTAAAGTACCATAACCAGCATAAATATCCATTTAAGTACCATGATCATTATAAATATCCATTAAAGTACCATAACCAATATAAATATCGATTAAAGTACCATAACCAGTATAAATATCCATTTAAGTACCATGACCATTATAAATATCCATTAAAGTACCATAACCAATATAAATATCCATTAAAGTACCATAACCAGTATAAATATCCATTTAAGTACCATGGCCCTTATAAATATCCATTAAAGTACCATAACCAATATAAATATCCATTAAAGTACCATAACCAGTATAAATGTCCATTTAAGTACCATGATCATTATAAATATTCATTAAAGCACCATAACCAGTATAAATATCCATTAAAGTACCATAACCAATATAAATATCCATTAAAGTACCATAACCAATATAAATATCCATTAAAGTACCATAACCAGTATAAATATCCATTTATGTACCATGACCAATATAAATATCCATTAAATTATTAAGACCGTCATAAATATCGACTGAATTATCAAGACCACCATAATATCCGTTGAATTATCAAGGCCATCATGAATATCCACCGAATTATCAAGACCATAATAGATACTGCCTTAATTATCAAGACCATCATGAACATCCACTGATTTATGAAGATCATCAAAAATATCGCCTGGATTATAAAGACCATCATATATATCACCTAAATTGTCAAGACCATTATATAAATTCACTGACTTAAATATTCCCTGAATTATTAAGAGCATCGTAAATATCCCCTGAATTATCAAGACCATTAAACGTATCGCATGAATTATTAAGACAATCATAAATATCCTCTAAATTATCACTATTAGGTTGGTGTTCTGTCCTTATTTCTTATGTCTATGTATTCTTGTCACGCAATATATATAATTATATAAGTTAAGTAAGTGAATTTGAATGTCTTGGAAACTTACTCAAAACTGTCTTAACTAATTCACAAATTTCTTAACAGCACTGTCAAAATCCCGGATTGTACGAGTGAAACATTTATAATCTAGCATTTTGTATGTATCAGTCGAAATTAGCAGGAGACCACGTGACGAATGATTCGTGATGTCATATAGATGTAATGGTATCTGGCTAGTATCTCTCTACAATGATATTTTGTACATATTTCTTTAAATTACATGTTTCTCTGTTTTAACACTTACAACTTCTTTTTTTCATTTTTATCGTCACCTTTGTTAGATCTGGAGAAATTTAGAATATACGTTTAAACACGATTAATTGCAAATTGATATTGACATTTTGTTACTTAATTTATAGCATTTAAGTTGAGTGGCCGATTTTATTAAATTCCTCGTTCTAAGGTGTCATTATTATTCGTTTTGTAACTCTTCTTCATGCTCTTTTTCAGATTTAATCGGTTTCTTTTAAAAGGTATATCATCCTGTACCACTTATGAATATTTTAAATCTCATATCGTTCATAAATGGTAGCGTATATTTTAAACCTAACACAATTACTTTATTCTGAGAATATAATATCAATATAATCGATATATACAATACATCTAAATATCTCTATTAATCTAAAATATAAGTATTATATACGCTTGTTAATACATAATCAAGTGATTAATCATATAATAAATTGTTAAATAGCATCTCACTGTCAACTTAAGGTAATACATTACATTATAAATGGCAACATTAAACAAAAACAAAAAGTGTATCACATACTTGTGACATGGAAATTATAAGATGAACATGTACCTGTGGACACACATGTATTCCATTTATTTTATTTTTTATCTAATTATGACTTGTATTAAGTTTCGGTTCTTTTTATGCAATGATATAATATACAAGAGTTAACTACCGTGAGGTTATCAAGCTCATTTATATACCTATACGTATATTGCCGTATTTTACATTGATATAATATACAGAAGTTATCTACGGTGAGGTTATCAAGCTCATTACTATACCTATACGTATATTGCCGTATTTTACAATGATATAATATACAAGAGTTATCTACCGTGAGGTTATCAAGCTCATTACTATACCTATTCGTAAATTGTCGTATTTTACAATGATATAATATACAAGAGTTATCTACCGTGAGGTTATCAAGCTCATTACTATACCTATACGTAAATTGTCGTATTTTACAATCATGATATAATATACAAGAGTTATCTACCGTGAGGTTATCAGGCTCATTACTATACCTATACGTATATTGCCGTATTTTACAATGATATAATACACAAGAGTTATCTACCGTGAGGTTATCAAGCTTATTTCTATACCTATACGTATATTGCCGTATTTTACTATGATATAATATACAAGAGTTTATTTACCGTGAGGTTATCAAGCTCATTACTATACCTATACGTAAATTTCCGTATGTTATACCTATACGTAAATTGTCGTATTTTATACCTATACGTAAATTGTCGTATTTTATACCTATACGTAAATTGTCGTATTTTATACCTATACGTAAATTGTCGTATTTTATACCTATACGTAAATTGTCGTATTTTACAATGATAAAATATACAAGAGTTATCTACCGTGAGGTTATCAAGCTCATTAATATACCTGTACGTAAATTGCCGTATGTTATACCTATACGTAAATTGTCGTATTTTATACCTATACGTAAATTGCCGTATGTTATACCTATACGTAAATTGTCGTATTTTATACCTATACGTAAATTGCCGTATTTTATACCTATACGTATATTGCCGTATTTTATACCTATACGTAAATTGTCGTATTTTATACCTATACGTAAATTGTCGTATTTTACAATGATAAAATATACAAGAGTTATCTACCGTGAGGTTATCAAGATCATTAATATACCTGTACGTAAATTGCCGTATTTTATACCTATACGTTAATTGTCGTATTTTATACCTATAAGTATATTGCCGTATTTTATACCTATATGTATATTGCCGTATTTTATACCTATAACTATATTGCCGTATTTTATACCTATACGTATATTGCCGTTTTTTATACCTATATGTAAATTGCCGTATTTTATACCTATACGTAAATTGCCGTATTTTATACCTATACGTAATTTGCCGTATTTTATACCTATACGTAAATTGTCTTATTTTATACCTATACGTATATTGCCGTATTTTATACCTATATGTAAATTGCCGTATTTTATACCTATACGTAAATTGCCGTATTTTATACCTATACGTAAATTGCCGTATTTTATACCTATACGTAAATTGCCGTATTTTATACCTATACGTAAATTGCCGTATTTTATACCTATACGTATATTGCCGTATTTTATACCTATACGTAAATTGCCGTATTTTATACCTATACGTAAATTGCCGTATTTTACAAACAATTTATAGAAAACATTATTTTATTTTCTCTCTTAGAAAAGTTGCATGTTTCCAACGCCTAATTATACGACTGGAGTTGTCCTCCAATTATCAGGTGATGCAGTAAACGACAGTTCAAAACGTAACACACATACAGTAAAGTAATGTTTACCATGCAGTTCTATATTAAACATGTATATGTTATCAGGTAAAAGTGCTGATTTCTTTATATGTTTTCCAATAGATGATATATGAAAGGAATTACTTTCTACCACTTATACTTTGTCTTCAACAAGTTTTATCTTTTTTTTTCTTTTTCAAAACTAAATATATCATAAATTATCTTGTAAAACTAGTAACGACATTTCCATGTCATTATGTTTGCTTTGTGATCATTTTCAGTGATTTAAAACAATAAGTATTGTATTCGGACAATTTACAGGAATGGACAATTTATATGGTGATAAAGCATTTTAAGTGTAAGAAACTAAGCTTCATATAGATTTTACATTCATAGACATTATGTTCTTTTCACAATGTTAGAATATAGATATTTTATAGATATATTGTTTTCGGACGAAGTCCATCTGAAAATGGTTACATGTTTTGTTTTTGTCCAAAATAACGAGAAAACCAATATCGCTTAGGATCCTGGAAGCTCATATGCATGCCGAAAGCAACTACCAGGTCTGAAAATAAAATGCTATGACAAATCTTCGAAATAACCTATGCAAGTAAAAGCAGTTTTACCTCGTCCGAGTATCTTTTTTTAAAGATACTTTTTGTTTCTGTTCCTTTCCGCTAAATCACAACATATCTATAGAATAATGTAAAGCATGTTTTTCGTCGTTATCAATTTATCAATGTATAATTCGTTCATTAATTTGTAGACACTGTTCTAAAGGCCCATTATGCCAAGTTTATTTCTCAATTTTTTTTTTTCGTTTTCAGTTTCCAAAGGAAAAATACATTTGCCACAGATCTTATACATTTACTTTTTTATTACTTACTTGAGCTCTGATGTTTATGTGTATGATTTAAGTGAATTTGTTTTTTGTAAGAATGTCACAATACTACTTAATATACATGGTCCTACGTTTAAATGAAATAACTGCTCGTTCAACGCAACTTTCTTCAGTTTTTCATTTGTTAAACATCTAACATACTGTAATTTTATCTTTAAGATATTACTTAACACATGCTCACATTTTCAAAGAATCAAAAATATACATTTCTAATACATAAAGCGACTTTAAAAAAATGATAATAATAATCAACATAATACACAAACAGGTTCGTCTTCTTTGCAAGTAAGATTGACATAAAATATATCGAGACAAGAGATTGACTTCATAGATGTTAGCTTGTAAATGCTATAATATGAGGTATTGTTTAACTGCTACTGTGTGTTAACTTTGTCATTGTTACTGCGTGAAAACTTTATGTACATAACATTGCCACTGTGACTGAGTGCCTACTTTATGTACATTACTTTGCCACTGTGACTGAGTGCTTACTTTATGTACTTTAAGCTTGATAAGATATACGGATTCTAAATTATTATCTCCCTTTTTACAATTTCAACATGTAAGTAAAGAACGTTTTTTTTTCGAAATTCTAAACTTTCACATACTCGTAAGTAACTGTTATTTTCATCCTTATTGTAATTAGTTTCTCTATGAAAATAAATTTATCTTTTGATCCAGTTATTTTATGTAATTCTTTTCGAAAATTATATATGCTATGTAAAAAAAAATACGTATATACATACATATGCACTTGTTTTATTGTATAAAACAGTAATTGACGTTTTATCTTATTGTAATATTATAACGTTTCTTTTACGCGCCAATTGTGACGTCTATTAACGTAGACGTCTGTTTTGTGATTTATGCATCAACTGAGGAAGCTGAATAAAGCGAAACATGTTTTGATACTTTAATTTTGTGTTGGTTTTTGATCCAATTGTCCTACTTTATGTATATAATTTTACCACTGTGACTGAGTGCCAACTTTATGTTCTATTACTGAGTGTGTATTTAATATACAGAATTTTGCCACTGTGTCTGAGGGCCTATTTTAAGTACACAGCTTTGCCTCTGTTACTGAGTGCCTACTTTCAACACAGACCTTAGCCACTGAGTCTAAGTGTCTACGTTATGTACAGAACGTTGCTACAGTGACTGTTACTGAGTGCCCACTCATATACAGAACTTCGCCACTGTGACTGGGTACCTACTTTAAATACACAACTTTGCCAATGTGACTGAGTGCCTACTTTATGTACAGAAAACCTCTAAAATGGATTCTTTAATTTTTACTTAGACCAATTAACAACTGTTATATACAAACATATCGATTTACAAATAATAACTTTGCCACTGTTACTGAGTGTATTATTTAAATACAGAACGTTGCCAATGTGACTGAGCGCTTACTTTATGTACAGAATTTTGCCACAGTGACTGTGACTGAGTGTCCATTGTATGTACTGGACTTTTCCACTGTGACAGAGTGTCTACTTTATGTACTAACTTTGCCATTGTTAATGAGTGCCTACTTTATGTACAAAACTTTGCCAATGTGACTGAGTGCCTACTTTATGTACAGAAAACCTCTAAAAGGGATTCTTTATTTTTTATTTAGACCAATTAACAACTGTTATATACAAACATATAGATTTACAAATAAATCGTAACGTAAACGAAATTTACCGACTAAAGAGTCAAATGCTAGATCGCATGCCCTTGTCCGCCATGTTATATATAATAAAGGAAGATAACAACAACAACAACTACTACTACTACAAGACCAGCTATAACAATTCAAAAACAAACTCATAAACAACAATAATAATAATAATAATAATAATAATAATAATAATAATTATAATAATAATAATAATCATCATCATCATCATCATCATCATCATCATCATCAACAACAACAACACCATCATCAACAACAACAACAATAACAACCAAAACAACAACAACCACAACCACAGCAAATATCTTCCTTTTGATTTACAAATTAAGTTATATCATGTTTACGTGCATTTAGTTTCAAGACATTAAGAAAGAGTTGTCAGTAGTGGAGTCTTCAGTAGAACCACTGCGCTTGAAGGTATTCACGCTTAGAGAATTTTACTTCGCCGGAAGACATAACGAAGTTGAGATCATAGAACAGGAAAAATCCCTCCGCTACAATTAAGTAGTTCTTGCTTCCGTTTCAGAATACTTCGATGCTATATTTCTGTCGGAAATGAGAATAATAATATCTGTCATATGTTGCGGTCTGGACCGGAATATCCGTCCCGAGGGGACCCGCACATTGGGCGGTAACGAGGCTTGCCGAGTTACCGCCCATGGGCGGGTTCCCGAGGGACGGATATTCTGAACCGAACCGCAAACATATGATAGATATTTTTTTCTTGCATATTCTGCCATATTATTTCATATTTAAAATGGTTTACCTCAATATGATATATTTTCATGAAAATTAAAGTCATTTCATCCATAACTATTTTCTTACAATAGCGTATGAACTTACAACTTTAATAACAACGGCGCAATGACGTCATCCTAAGCACATATTTCCCTTCTAAAACGACGTCATTTTACCGCGGTTCATTCATAAAGCGCGCTAAAATGACGTTGTTGTTTGGCACGCGACTCATCTGGCACCCCCATGCCAGATGAAATTTCCGGCATGGGTAAAACTCACGGAAACGCCAGTCTGCTATGCAAGAAATTGTAACGATGACTTTGTGTATCTGCAACAGTTTGAAAGATTTTCTTTTGTTGACGTCCCTGGTTTCATTTATTATGGAAAACTTATAATAAAAGACGATGACTTACTTGTTACAAATGAAGAATTGTTCGTGATTCGATTTTCCGATGGTATAAATTTTATTTGGTAAATTCAGAGCAACATATATGTGGAAACATATCAGCATATCAGAATACTTGTTCTGACTGAAATGCTCATCATTAAAAATTGTCGCGAGATCTTACAAGAGGTGATAAGTTATCAGAAGAACAGTTAGGAATTATTCTCTTCGTATCACGGTTAGGAAGTATGCCAACATGGATAATGTTTTAGTAGTAATAGTCGGATATAACGTTACTCGATTCATTTCTCCAAAATTGAGTGGATATGCTTCAGGGAAGCAGACGACACGCACTTGCATTAGGCGGATTTCTCATTGTTTTTTTAATCTATGATGACAATCAAAAAGAATAACCATGCAAAACGCTTTCGATCAACGACGGTAGCTGTAAGTAAAGAAAATGTATTTATATTGGGTGGTCTGCTAGCAGTTGAAAAAAAAAAACATTGTCCAGTGTTATTATTCTCGTTTAAAAACAACTTAACTCAAAACATTTATTGTATTTTTCTTTTAATGGTACAAACAGAGCAGATAACTCTTCCAAATATACTTGCACATTTAAAAGATGCAAATAAGTTAAAACGCAAAAAAAACCACACAAGTAAGTCAAATAAAAGATGACGTGTTTTAAACTATTTTCCCTTATCTTATTACAGTTGTTTGAAGCTGCATGCCTCCAGATGAGCAAAACTCTTTCACGAAAATCAACATTGAGAAAAACTACTAAAATTTCAAGAAAAGCCAATATTTTTTAAAACATGTCTGCTGAAATAAAATGGGAAATAAGAAAACCTTTCATTTTTTACCTAAATAGGTTGCAATGACACAAGTTTTGTTGATTTTATTTGTACAAAAAAAAATATGACTGATATACTTGTTATAATAGCAGCAACATGTAACAAAGTAATATTTTGACTTCCATACAAAATACTAAATGACTAAATTGTACTTATTGTCAACAGCAACATACTGAAGCAAATTATTGTTTAGGTAGTTACCCTTTGGAAACTATGACATGACACCAAAATTAAAGATCTTGTGACTATAATATATCAAGTTAAGCATATCTGAGGCATAATGGGCCTTTAAAGGAGTTGCATGTTAGCTATCGATTAGATACAGAAAGCTTTTAATCTTGTACACTCTTTTTCCGGAGATAATTGAGATATAAACATGTAATCAATCTTAAGCTCTTGTCGTTTGAGAATATTTCTTAACGACGCTATGCTGTAAGCGTGCACAACTACCTTATACAAAAGTGGTTTTTAATTGCTGTTTGTTGTGGGTTTTTTTTTTTGATTTTTTATTGGTTCATAAATAAAAACTTTTGGTCTTCAAAATTGTAAAAAAAATCGCAGGTATGTGAAGTTCTGAAATTAAGTGGTACTTATATCAAATCGTTACTGTATCTATATATTGAGTTAATCTTTTATGTTTTAGCAAACATTTCATTTCCAGGAACTTAATTTCCATGACCAATAACCAGTTATTTAAATGTTTTAAGCGCTTTTATGTTTTTGCAAACATTCTATTTCCCTGAACTGTTCTATAACATCTACATTACGAGCTCTTGTATGATGAACATGACGAACATGACGGGTGTCTCGGTCAGTAAAATGATAAACAGCGACACAAAAACCGTGTGAAACGTTTAACCGACCGTACTAAGTCTTATAAAAATCGTAGATTTTCAGTCTTCACTTTATTTCTCTATGACAAGATATGACGATTTGTACAAAATGTACGACTCAAATTTATTATTATATATGGATAAACTTTAATATACTGAACGACAGGCATATGACTATAGTAGGGCGTTTTATGAATTTGACATTCATTTTTGACTCATTATTGCTATTTGTACGAATATGATAAATCGATGAACAGCATGATACAGAACAAAATGCTTTTTCCTAAAAGTGTTCTATAACAATTACACAATTAATTAATAAAATAATTATCTCAAACAAGAAAATACAGAGATAACTTCAGTGCTTCAGGTGGGTCATCGTGGTATTTTGCTATCGTGGTAACACGACAAAACAACACAGTATGACAATAACATAGCCGGACAATAGGTCTACGTACATAAGATGACAAGTTTAATTCGATAGAACGATAACACGATAAAATGTTATAAGTGTTGTAAATTTATGTATCTGCACTTTTTATTTGATGGTGTTATTGATAGGAGCTCACATCGGTTCGAATCTCAATAGTATCGAAATATTTTGTTTGTAAGCTACACAGCTAGCTTATAAATATGGTGTTTATTTTTCCCTGAAATACTGAACGACAGGCATAATAGATCTTTCTCCACTCTAATATAAAAGCTGAAAGTCTTTACATGAACTTTGGTATTTTGTACCATCAAACATGACCAATAACCAGTTATTTAAATGTTTTAAAACAATGTACGTAAATTGGCGTTCACAGCCGCATACTATACGATTACGCAAAACCTGGTGTTTAGAGTACCCGTACGTAAAAAAACAGCAAGAGGTGTATTTGTAAATTCATTTAATGAAAGTTAAACTGACAAACGTATCCGAGATTAATTTCAATATCAGCCTCATCAATACATTTTCTCATTTTCATTGAGCGAAAGATCCTTATATTTATAACTCAGTAAAAGCGCTTGAGCATTACATGTATGTAAATCATCAAGTAATAAAGGGAAATAAATACTGAGGGCATAGAATCGATTCACACTAGCCCTGTTCAGCTTATCTAAATTATTTCATAATGAAGCCAGCTTGTTATGGTTCTCCTAATTCGGCAAAATTGTTTTAGATTTTTGGGGGCGCAAGCCCCCAATGTAATTACGATAAATTCAGCTTACTACCTTCTGAACGCATTTAGGCTATCTAGCTGCGCTGAGCAAAAGTAGTTCCAATATTTTGCCATAATATTCAGATCATCATAATACCTTATCTAATTCAAAATTGACTGGTCAATTACTTAATTTTAAATCCTTTTATCACAAAATTACAAATACCATTGCTTTACGCGATTTGAATATTACTACGCTAGCAGTCGATAAAAAATTATTTTTTTTAAATTTTTTCACTGTTATATTATATCCGACGATATTACCGCCCGGTGAAAAATTTTAACACAGATAACCGGCGTACCCATAATTTTCGTACCTGAATGTTGCATACCTTGTCAATAATAATATATAACAGTGAAAAAAAAATATTTTAATTTTTTTTTTTAATATATTGATATTTTATTGTATAAATAACAAAGTCAAACACAAAATTGGTCTTTTTTTTCAATGCCACTAGCACCTGTGATTTTATCAAGTCATAAATTAACTAACTATCAAAGAACACAATAATTCAGGAAGATGAAATACGATTTTCAAATTAGATAGCTTTCAAGCTTAAAATGGTTAAAAAGTGTGAATGACAGAGTAAAAATTTGTATGCGTATGAATACGAACTATTTTCCCTCGCAAGCCGTTTTACCAACTTTTATCCATTCACGCATTCTTAAAGTCTGGGGAGAATGTCAAACAAGTACCGCTATGTTTCGTTTTGATGTCGGGCAAGAAGAGACGAGATTATAAGAAGGTAAATTATTATGTTTTCTGATCTTACATGATTTTTTGCATTTCTTTTTAATGAATCAGTAAATTTATATTTCTTTTATTGGAAAATCCTTGAATACAATGTTAACATAGTATCTTTAAAGTAATTATATTTATACGTCTTGTTCATCTTTATTAAATAAATGCATTACATAAACGATTTTTTACATTGCAGGTTTTTCAAGCTGTGCTAAGGTTAATGCCATCAACAAATGTGGAGAAGTTTGTGTTAGATTTTGAGGCCGGGTTGTGGCAGGGGTTACGAGATGTTTTCCACGAGCCGCAAATACAGGGGTGTGCCTTTCATTTTGGACAAGCTTTGTGGCGTAAAGCTCAAGATTTGGGGTTACAGGTAAACATAATAAAACATTATTTTAAAGCTTTGTATAATTTTAAACCAATTTTACATTTCTCTACAAAATTATTATTGTCACTCTAATAAGTTTTATAAAAAATTATAAATGTAAATAAAAATACACACATTTAGATGTTATGGTCAATAAACTTTTTTTTCTTTTACAGAGTGCCTACAGCAACAATGATAAGGTATATAAACTGATGAGGAAGACATTCGCGCTCCCACTGCTGCCACATGAAGATATTGAGAAGACATTCGATAAGCTACAGAGTCAAAATACCGACGAAACCTTAGGCCAGTACTTTGAATATATCAAATCAACATGGATCAACAGTGACATCTGGAGCCCTGAAAATTGGTCCGTCTTCGGGTGTTCTATCAGAACTAACAATGACGTTGAAGGTTGGCATGCTCGTCTTAACAGACGTGGGACGTCAAGGGTAACCTACCCTTCTACTTGTTAACTACTCTATTGTTCCAGGAAGCCTGTGACATACCTATGATCTACAAACTGGTGAAAGAATCCAAACTTAGAAGAATTCAGCGAAAGTCCACAAGAACCATACAATCTAATTAATGAAGCTATGGGCAGAATATTCCAATAAGACTCTTTCAACAAAGAAATTTCTAGACAGTTGTGCCAGACTTTACGGTCCTGTATATGGAAAAAAAGTGCTGTGTTTGTATATAAATATATATATTTTGTATATGAATGTTCAATGTATGTGAATATATTTGATGTTTTGAAATGTTACATGTTCATCATTCCGTTTCCGTATATCTGTATCATGTCATTTTATCTTGTATTGGTATTGTAAATAATGTGTCTCTTCTCGTCTGTGATGTAAAATTTGTATATAAACTCGTCATTCCTCATCATTGTGTGTATTGTAATACTTGTGTCTTATTGTTTAATAAATTCTATTTCAGTGTTCTTTTTATTTCATGTGTCTGTGCTTAATATGTAAATTTTAATAAAAAAGTTTTGGACTTTAAATATGTCACTTCATTTTTTGTTATTGTGTTTTATTGCAAATAATTTTAATGTGATGTAATTCGTTATCATTGTTATTTCGTGTATTGTACATAAAAAATATATGTTTTTATGTGTCTTATTGTTTAATAAAGTTAAAATTTTAGCAGCGTTAGCGTCTTATACAAACAACGACATTGTAATATCCCGATAATTGGTCAATTATCACCTGCGTAAGTCGACGCAGTTACAAATACTTTCTTGAAAAAAGTACTCTACTCTAATATATATGTTACATATGTCACTTTGAATTAAAATATTAATACGAAGAACAAAAACATCAATAATTTAATTCTTTTATTACATTAATCCTCATATATATACTTTTTTAAATCACGGTCCGCCTCGTCTCGAGTGACGGTCCGCCCTGTCCCAAAATATGGTCCGCCTAGTCTCAAGTCACGGTCCGCCCTGGTACGGTCCGCCCTGTCTCACGGTCCGCCCTGTCCTGCAGTCCCTCTGACGTCATTTTCCCGAAATCGCCATCTTGGTCAGTTATTCCGAGAAAAGGTTGAGAAGATCTGCTATCAATTAGGAAGTCCCAGCTATTACGTTGATATTTTGGTTGCAATCAATTCCGTATGTATAATCAAGTTTTTTTCACAATCTGGTAAAGATATTGATATATTTCGCTTGATAGACTGCAAATTTTAGTGCAGTGTCAGCTCGGCCCTAAAACGTACTCGGCCCCGAGTCAGCTCGGCCTTTTTTCAACTCGGTCCACTTTTCAATTTATTAACAAATAAACATATTGGGTTTTTTATCATTTTTTATTGTTGAAACCACATAATTAATATCTGGACTTATTCAGAAACCTGGAAAGATATTTTCTTAAATTATTATTACATTTTTGACTATACTTTCACAGACGCTTGGGGTTTGGAGCTCAAAACGCCTTTAAAATCCAAATAAAATGCATATTTGTCAATCCCAGGACATGTACTGATCATATATATCGAAAAATCTTAATATATGCCGTTTTGATTTATTAATTCACATGTTGTGCATGGTTGCTTCAAGGGCTAATCAAATTGACATTTTTTTCACACAACTCTGTTGCCGGGGAAACTTGATAAACTTACCTCATTACCTTTGTTGATATAAACAATCAATAAAAACAACTTGTCTTTAGCAGCGGAATTTTATATACATCATATTAAGTCAGGGCTCTCGTTAGCATTTTGAGACTGGGGCCAGGGTCCATGCAGGGGGGAATTTTGCATGATTTTCGAATACTTTTCATTCAAGGGAAAAATTTTTTTTCAATAAGACTTGAAATTATGCCACATTTTGGAATGCTAAAAACTGTCCAGAACGTCTTATTTATATATACGTACTAATTTCCAATTGCTGTTCGCGGAAAACATACTAATTTCAGGTTGCCGATCGCAAAAAATATATTCGCCGATCGGCGTTTTCTATGCCAGTTAAATATTAATTTCAAGGGGGACTTTTTTGATTTTAGGGGAAAAAACACACTTTTTTGGTGGGGGATGGGGCCAATATTCGGCCCCAAATTTTACCAAACGAGAGCCCTGTAAGTCATCATTACTTTTATTGTTTAACATCTATATGATTATTATACTAATAGTATTCATGGAATTGGTAGAGGAATAGGCAGTGGCTAGCAGTATGAACCAGTATTAGCTGTATGCGAGTCAAATACGACTAGCATATACTCACTGTTGAGACTAGCTGTACAGCATTTTGAAAATGAGTTGCCTAAAACAATAATATGCAAACTTGTTTTTCTAAAAGAAGATTTTATTGAATATCATATACAATTTCAGTCAATGCGAAAGTAAAAAAAAAATCCACCCACAAGGACTGGGATCCTAAGACTGATGATTTTTTCCCCGCCCGGACTCTGACAGGTTTTTTTTGTAGGTATGGGGGAGGGATATTGCCATAATTATAAAGAAAAATATTCAGCATATATGAATTATCAGACTCAACTATAAGATACTAAAGAAAAAAATATACAGAAACATAATTGATAAAACATTAGCATGATTCACAAGAAAACAATTTACATGTACAACTTTCAAAGGTTTAATTTTGAAGATTGGAGAAAAAATATGTTTTGGTAAAGAAATTATCCGAGACAAGATGGTGGCTTACATTACTTAGCAAAAACTGGTCGTATCCTGCGGTGATTTTGGTTATCTTGGTCTGTGAATACAAGCAAAAATTAAAAAGATAGATCGATCTTGGAAGCTTTGCATATTTCAGAAGGCCAAAAATTGTTTCAAACTGGCTGAAATTTTATTCGGACATGACAACTGACTGTATCGAAATTTATCTCGACCCTACTGATTTTTAGTTGGCGAGGTCCGAGGACCGACAGCCTTTCGCACAGACTGCAATTTACAGTTGGTATAGTAATTTGTAGTGTTTGATGATCAAAAGATTTTTTTTCCTTCTGAAAATCATGGAGTTGAATAATTTAAATCTGTGTGAAAGCGCAAAGAGAAAGAGACTGAAAATTAATTTATTATTTCTATGGACATTATTATATAGATACATTTGTAATCAAACATGTGGGTCAATTTCCAACAGTAGTTGAATTATGACAAAGTATTTTTAATAATTTTATTTCACTTTTAGCTACTTGAAAATTTCATGCTGGATGTTTGCTTACCATTACATTTTGCATAAGAGCTCTATGATTGACATTAAAGTCCACGGGCCAATTCATTTCTGATATATCTTTCCGATATCTTGTTATAATATAAAAGGCTGAACGTCATCGTAGAATCATTAGGAAAAAATATAATTATATGTATATATTCATTCTTTGTAAAAATGTTAGAAGACTTGCAAGATACCGATTTTATCATTGCATTTATTTATTATTGAAAAAATGCTGAACGGCTATCCTCAACAGTGTGTATAGGCTAGAACTTTCAGTTGCATTTAGGGTCAAAATATATTGTTACAGTCATGACAGCTTTCCCGTTGCTGTCAACAAACTTTAACCTTTCATAACTTTTCAGATCTTGGTGTATTGTCTTCATACTTGGCCACAACAACCCTTCAAATAGACCAAACTAAACTTGACCTCTATATAAACATTCAAGGTAAAATATTTAAATTTTCCTGATTTTTGCTATTAGTGGCTATGACTTTGTTTTTTTTTTGAATGGATTGTCTTCAAACTTGTACGCAACAATCTTTCAGGATAGGACCTTATTCACTCATTAATCTTTGAAGCTTTTGTGATCAGAAGTTGTGTTGAATAATACAAATACAGAACAATTTCATTTACTTGGTTTTGCAATTTCTGAGACAATGGATTTTAAAGATAGTTGTTTTCTTAAAATTTAAGGACAGTATAGTAGATTGAAAAGACATTTAGTACATACTGTATATACACTATAACTACTATAGTATACTATAAAAATCTTTGTTCTTGGACAATTTTGAACAAATTGTTTCTTAAACAGTGTAAGAAATTAGGATTTGAATCGACTAGTCTGGTCGGACTACCAGATTGGAATATTCACTAGCCCAAAAGACATTTCTCTGGCACGATTAATTTGTTCAAAACAGTTGTTTATATTGCCTCTTAAAATACAGTAGCTTGGTCAGGCCTGTTACTGTGAAAAGTTGGTAGCCCGAGGAGAAATTTAGTATTCAGGGGCTATAGGACTACTGCTAATTTCTAACACTGCTTAAATTATTGATTTGACTATTGATTTCAACTAACATAATTATTGGGATACTATATGTATATCTAATAATAATTATATTTTATCTTTCCAACTTTCTGTTTCAGACGGTCGGCCTACATGTCAGATTTGTAAATGTGAACAGCACGATATCGATTTTAAGGATGCTTTAGGGTCAATGAGGATGAAATAAAATGTGAGACTGTCAATCTGACAAACCTTGCAGTGAATAAATGGTAAAATGTTTCTTTCAGTAGCATGGCATTTAAGGAAGCGGTACATGATGATTTAGAAGTGGTTGTATATGATATTTCTTAATTATTATATTCTAATAGCTTTTTAGTCCCCTACCGGTTTAACCAGAGGGGACTTTAGGTTTACCCTCCATCCGTCTGTCTGTCCGTCCGTCTGTCAGTCTGTCTGTCTGTCAGTCCGTCCATAAAAACTGGATCCCGCGATAAATGTACTGAAAATATTTTAATGAAACTTGATATATGGATAGATGGCAGTATGGAGATTATGCACGTCTTTTTTTTCTTCCTATGTTGAAAGTTCTGGTAGCTATGGCAACAAATAGCCTGAAAATATGGCAAATTGAACACATAAACTGGATCCCGCGATGACGCAAAAAGTACTGAAAATATTTTTATGAAACTTGATATATGGTAGATGGCAGTATGGAGATTATGCACGTCTTTGTTTTCTTCCTATGTGGAAAATTCTGGTTGCTATGGCAACAAATAGCCTGAAAATATGGCAAATTGAACACATAAACTGGATCCCGCGATAACGCAAAAAGTACTGAAAATATTTTTATGAAACTTGATACATGGACAGATGGCAGTATGGAGATTATGCACATCTTTTTTTTTCTTCCTATGTTGAAAATTCTGGTTGCTATGGCAACAAATAGCCTGAATTTCAAGATTTCTGATTTAAATTTTTCAGCTTTTTCACTATAAGTTCTTTATTTCTTAAGGTGTTTACTTCAAACTTTAAATATAAGTTTCTGGTCATCAATCATATGTGACAAGGTTTACAACTCTAGCACAAAAATTATCAGTATTACCTCCCTTGAACTTAGAATTTTTATGAAAAAAATGTTGTCTTTTTTAAATTACTTCTTTATTTCCTAATGTATCTACTTCAAACTTCATATATATGTTTCTTATTATCACTCAACATTTTTGAGAAGGTTAAATACTCTAGCAAGACTATTTCCAGAATTATGTCCCCCTTGAACTTTTTTTATTTTTCACTCCAACTTCTTCATTCATTATAGGATTTACTTTAAAATCCCACATCGTAATAATATGACAAGGTTGTATAAACATAATTTCCATACTAGGCAGGGAAACTTTAACACATTACTGTGATATAGACAAACTTAGAACTCAAAAGATTTAAGTTCATTCATGTCATTCATTCACTGGTAAAATTGACTGGCCAATGGCCCATCAGAAAGTTGCTGGGGTTCTAACCGGTAGGGGACTTATGGATTGCTTGCAATACTATGATAATTGCTTGTTTTTCTTGACTTGTTTAAAGGCTGACACAGGACAGTTTATTTTAAGTCAGTGAGCTTCTGTCACTGGATAGACTATTGTCACAAAAATCCAAATTTATAAAAAGGAATTACAGTGTATTTAAATATCATCTTATAGAATAGAAATTAGGAACAAAATTAATAACAAGAACAATTGTGACATGTAACATGTATTTAGGAATTCATCTTTTTCTTTTCACCTCAGGAGAATTCACATTAATTTAAAATATTGAATATTCACAATAAGCACTCCGACATATCTGACATATATGATTATCTTATCTTCACTTAGCTGTCTATAGCTTATCAGAATCACTCACATTTATAAATTTAAATGATTTTGAAAAAATTGCTGCTTAGCAAATAGATAAAATACTTGGGGTGTCTGTGGCGATTGGTTGACTTTAAACCTTTAAGCCTTTCACTGCTGTAGGTTCGTGCTCTGCAAGTGTTTACGGATCATTTCATGTGAGAAAGCTATCTAGCTCATTTATGGAACATTGATGGTACCCAGGTGCCTGAAATCATACACAAAGGTGCACCAAGGTCTTCCTCAAGCAGTAAAGCTGGAAATTGTGCTTTAAATTGCCCCCCCCCTCCCCGAAAAAACAACAACAAAATTAATGGAATATTTATTTTGCTATTAACTTTTTCTAAACAAATATTTCAGGAAACAGTGGCGTTTGTATGATAGAACAGTAATAGCAGGAGTGATAAGGACAGATGCATGTAGATGTGTCTTCATGTCGGAAACACTAGAGAAATTGACACATTTGGGTTTTTCAAAATTTAAAGAAATTGGAATACCAGGAGGCTGCTTGCCATTTGCAATGTTGGAATGTGTGATGTCGAAAGCCTCATGAATATAGTAACTTGACTTAATCTAATAAGAAAAAGAAAAGACATTGAGGAAAAAACTAGTCACCAGTCTTTCACCAAGAACATGAGATAACTTTCCAATATTTGAAATATCATAATATGTATAGAACTTGAATGAGCGACATAATATGTATTGATATTGAATGAGCGACCAGTTTTTCACTAGGAAAATAAGATCACTTATGTAATTTTGAAATATGTATGAACAGAACTCTATCAACTTCAAGGTGAGAGTTTATCATGAAGAACATGAGATAACTTATGTATGAACAGAACCACATTTGAATATAGAGGCGCCAGTTCATCACCAAGAAGATGAGCTAACTTATCAATGTTTGAAATCTGTTATACCCCCGCACAACAAAGTTGTAAGGGGGCTATACTGGAATCAGCTTGTCCGGCCGTCGGGCGTCCGTTGCTTTTTTCTTGTCCGTCCATAAAATTAAGATTCCTTTGACCCACAGTCTTCATATTTGGCATGGAGGTAAGTCATGATTAGTAGATGACCTCCATTAATTTTGAGAACACCAAGTCAAAGGTCAAGGTCACAGGGGTCTTGACTGTAGAAAGCTTTTCTGCCCAATAACTTAAGAATCCTTCGACCCACAGTCTTCATATTTGGCATGGAGGTTAGTCATGATTAGTAGATGACCCCTATTTATTTTCAGGTCTAAGGTCATGGTCACAGGGGCCTTGGCTAATTAAAGCTTGTCCGCCCAATTACCTAAAAATCCTTAGACCCATAGTCTTCATATTTGGCATGGAGGTTAGTCAAGATTAGTAGAATACCCCTATTGATTTTGAGGTTACTGGGGCAAAGGTCAAGGTAACAGGGGCTTTTATTACAATTAGCTTGTCTGCTCAAATGGTCTCATATATTCATCATAAAACACCTCCAGGCAAGGCTGCATGAAATGGGTGGGGCTGTTATTGAAGTCATTCAATGGCAGTTTTAGTTTTGAGGTCAGTAGGTCCAAGTTAAAGTTCACTTTGATCTTTTCTACTAAAACATGTAGAATATATAACTTAGCAATGCACTGGCTTACTTCCCTCAGATTTGGCTGAGCTGTAAATGACTACTGTTGATTCTGACAAATTGGTATGTGGGGGTATTCACGCCATGACAATGGCAGTTCTAGTTTGTACAGAAAATATCAAGATGCAAGTTTCTTTTATTAAGAATAGACTTATTGATTAGATAACTTACAATATTTACAAACATTTATAATTATACCACACCCATTTAATGTATTTCAGCTGAGAGTGTATTATCCAAAATACATGTATTGTTATAATGTACTTTATAGTATATTTATTGATATATTTATTGTAAAGTTTTGATTCTACTAGATTTTAAAAACATTTAGATTTTACTAGATCTTGAAAATATTTTGTTCCATGCTCTTTCATTTAGTTTTGAATAATGAATCCAATAAATACCTATAATAAGTATAGGATTAAAATTGATAAAATGTTTTCTATCTTTAACTTATATAAAAAAAGTAATGTTTAAACTGCTGGTTAGATTTCAAACAGGACTAAACAGGGGTGTACAGTGCCATCCTTAGTTGTGCACATTGTTGGCATGTTCTCATTGTCGGATACCCATGGCCGAACCATTAATATTCATCATTGATTGCATGTTATGTGACATGTTTATAAATTGTGGGTATCCAACGATGGCAGCCATGTCCTGTTTCTCTGCACAAAATGGCCCAATAGTTAAAAAAAGAAAAATCTATCACATGTACAACTGCCAAAATTCAAAAGAGTGATCAGAACCATACACAGTTTTGGGAGACATGTTTTTGTGACAAAAGCCCTTCAAGTTCATATATGACCTTGACCTTTATTTGATATAAAATATCTTTGGAGTTAGCTGGAATTGTCATTACTTTGTTATTTTTTATAGATTTGAATCGTGCTTGAACAAACAAACACAGAACCAACATGTTGAATTTTTCTGATATATTTTGACCTTTAAATGACCCATTACCTCCAAGGTTAAACAATTGAAATTCACTCACATTGTCATAACTTTGTTTTTGTCTATGATTTGATTCATTCTTGGACAAAAGAACAATTATCATTCAACTATGACCTTTACTATTCAAATTTGAAATTTACTTTATACATTTATATTATGTTTTCTAGGAGTACTGTAATAGATATTACAATATTCTCCTACTGATGTGTTTGACTTCCAATGTAAGAAAAAGCCGAGCATGGCCCAAGCTAGATAGTGGCTCTTGTTTTCAATGCCAACATGATTATATGTATCCATTCCCATTTACATTCTCACATGTATTATCTATTGTGCTTGAAAGGTTTCTACAAAGAATAAGTTTGTTCTTACAGTCCTGGTTTTATTTTAGAAATATTTTATAGACAGTTAAATTTTCTGTTTATTTTCTGTCTGCATAATCATTTCTTGGAATAAGTATAGTAAGTACACTGATTAATGTGTTATACATTCACATAAGGAAGTACTTTACATGAAAATTGGTTAAACAACTATAGTTTCCCAACAAAATCCAATGTCATAATTTAAAATGTTTATTCATGATATATATGATATCAATTATGCATTTTGCCTGGGTTTGTTAGTATGTTCTTGGTACATGATTTTCAATTTTGACAAGAGTTTGGAAGCGATACTATTACATTGTGTACAAAATGGGCACTTATTCAACTTTGAAAGAAGAATGATATCAGATTGGAACACCTAAAGTAGATTGCTATACAAATCTCGAATTTAGCACATATTGCGCCCCCATCAGTGCTTTCAGCACTTTGATTCTTTAATATACTTCCTTGTACAAATACAACAGTTCTATTTCTGAATTTGCAGATGGTATGTATTATAGTCATGATAATAGCAAACATTTCAAATACATTTTAAAAACACGTGTTTTGTTAGAGCAATTTCTTTTATCACATGTGTGCTTGAGAGAATAAGATAAAACTACCCATGACAAGTTTGACAATGAAACGGCATCAACATGAGAAATAATGTTAAAGAATGTTCGTTCTATGGGCAGTATCTTTATATTTCATTTAGAAAAAGTAATGATAACTGGATTCCTTTAAACAGTTTAAATCGAAAAACAAAAATGCATTTATTTATTTACTACAACATAGCTATGTTTCTGCCATATATTTTAATTTTTCCGAATCACTTTTTAAATATCTTTGGAACCACTGCGATAGATTTGAATAAAGCTATTTTTGTTTCCTTCAAATGTCACGTGAAGATATGAATAGGAATATACTTTGATTTCGAAGGAGAACGTTTTCTAGCATGTAATTATGACAACCTGTTTTAGCTTTTGAAGCAGTCATTACATCATATAACAAGAATGTCTTCTACTTTATTATTTGGCGTTGATTTC
>NW_026863031.1:0-22850 GCF_026571515.1 Ruditapes philippinarum
TAAGATCGTTCAAGATGTTGACGAAAATTAAAACTGTACTGTGAATGTACCAAAATCATTGAACAATTAATCTGTCAACTTCACTAAATTACCAAATATAATATAATTCTATTTACATATGCCAGACTTTTGCTGAAAAATTTACCCTCTCATTTTGCTAGTATATAGTTTTGTTATGGAATTAAAATTTAAAAATAGCAAAATCCATTGAATACATGTATAACAATATTTAATGTTTACATTTTTGATTGTTGGGTGAAAAAAAGAATAACTTTCTTCACTTCGTTGATAATATAAATTTTCTTTTTGTACACAAATTTTTTGACTGCTTGACACTAATATCAAGTGACTCAAAATGCAATACCAAATCAGGGTTTTTTTTTCGGTCCAGTAAAATCCTAGTTTTTGGCCAGTAAAAATTCTCAGTTTACAGGAACCTACTGTCCAGTTAAAACGTCAGAAGTCTTTTCGCATAGACTGCTACATGCTATCTCCCCTAAATAGTGAACAGTTCTGAACCGTCACATAATCCCCTGCCTATATTGGGAAATTCGTCTCGAATGCCTAAATGGGTACAGAGAATAATGTGAAATTGACTCAAAAGATTTTTTATAAAGAATATTAAGATAACTAAGCTTGAAAAATACATGAAATTTTGGTACTTCATTCAAATCTTTAAATAAAATATTGTTTATTTCTCTGCCTGCTTCACCCCCCAAAAAAAAAAATATTGTTGATTCCCCATCTGCTCCCAACCACAAAAAAAAGAATCTGAAATATTTTTATTTCCCTGCTTACTTCCAATTGAGGAAAAATTGTTTTCACTGCCTTGCTTCTGATTCCAAAAAGATTAAAATATTGTTTTTGTTTCCCCCATAGAATTATATATAGATTCTTTTTTTCAATTTCAGTTAATACTTTGAAAGTAGGGAACTATAGTCCTTATGGAAACTGTACAGAAAAATTTGTTGATGGGCTTCAAATGATGATAATGGTACTAAGCTGAATGAAATACAAGACACAGCTAAGGACCTTGGTGATGATAAGGGTGATTTGAATCAAAACAGATGTTGGGGAGAATGAAAGTAACAAAATCAAAAGAAAACTGAAAGAAGTTTGAGTTTTTGGTAGGTAGTATTAAAGAAACTAAATCTTGATGGTCCCGAAATGCACTCTCAATATTCTATTCTTAAGAAATGGGTAATCCAAATGATGAAAAGTGAAAGGGCCCTAATGAAAAATTGCTGCTGTATTGTTCTTTAACTGATAAAGAAGTATGTCCCTTTTGTTTGTGGTAAATGTTCAGAACAAGTTTGACAAAGTTATCTGCCTTCTATGCTCATTTGAAAACACATGACAATTTTGATGTTATTTCTCAGATGAATAAGAAGAATGAAATGTTAGAAAGCCACTGAATTGTAAAGGATAAAAGTGAACGAGAATGTAATTTAAATGTGGTATTTTGCCAAATGACTTCCCTTCTATGAGTTTACTACATGAACATATGGTTGAAGAAGAGAATATGCCTGATTATAAATTACAGTAATGCCTGATCATACAGCAAGACCAGACTCTGCTGCTACATCAAAAAGTGTCTCTGATTACAAACCGAAAAATCTGAAAGTATTGTAGGTTTTTCATCTTCAAACATTGTAGAAACAAAAGAAAAAGAAAACCTCTAGAATCTCCATTTTAAATGAAGGTGATGAAAGTGTTAGGTCTGATTCTAAAAAAAGAAAAAGGTGTCAAGAAAGGGAATCTTAGAATATGAAGAGAAAGAAATGGTTTTCAGCCGTGGTTTAAAACTCCTGGATCAAGTGGAAACTCTGTTGCTTTAAACTAGATCGCAAGTAGAAGAGTGAGTGAAAGGGATCTCGGAAACGTGTCGATTATAAAGCACTTGCAGGATATGGATCAACAAACAATGACTCTGATGATTATGATGAAAATGATGATGATAATGATGATGTTTTGAGAAGTCATCTAGACAATGCCATACTGACACCTCTTCAAAAAAAGAACAAGTTAAATGATGATGATGATGATGATGATGATGATAGTACAAAGAAAGAATTGCGAAGTCTCCAGACTTGTGAACAAAAATGAACAAGGTAGACACAAATAAACCAGAAGAATGAAGTAGATAAAGATGTTAGATATGAATAAGATAAGAAAGAGTAAAACTAAGATACATGTAACTTCAAACAAAATCAAAGTTGTTTCAATGGAAAATGATAAAAAAACTGAGAAAATGTACCTAAAGATTCTATAAAGAATAGCCTGGAGAATAAGATGAGCTTAGAGGTAAACCAATCAGGATCCCCAAAATAAAGAAAAGAAACAGTTAGTAGTGAGGATGAAAAGGAGACAAGTTGAATTTTGTTGGAAAACAAAAATTCAGAAAAGGAAGAACTTTGCCCTTTAAACCTGAATGGAAACTTAATATTGATACTAACTCTGACTCTGAAATCATGTATAAAATTGAGGTAGAATTCAGATTATGAGAACAATGCATCAGATGATGATAGTGATGATGATTTTATGGAAGAGAAAGATTATGAAGATGATGAAGTGAATGATCCCCCGCAACTTTAATGCCTGAGTTAGAGACAAAAGATAAAGATGGTAATGTGATTGTGTCATTGATGGATACAAAGTAACCCGGAGGAGTATTTGAAGAAGTTTAACGGGAAGAAGCGGGAGTATTACTAGGACAAGAAATGGTGGCCAGCTTCTTTAAGAATTGTTTGTATCCGTGCTCAATTTGCGGACGTTACTATTTATGGAAAGCTCTGAAGAAGCACATGTATGCACATGTGAAGGTGAAATTGGTCGAGTGTTCACAGTGTGGGAAGAAATACAAAAAGTGACAGACATCTTAAAGATCACATACGATCTGTCCATGCCATGAAGAAATTCAGCTGCCCCAAATGTGACAGTATTCTGAAAGGGAACAGCCAGAGTTTTGAGAAACATGTAAACAATGCACATCTTGAAGAAAGAGATAACAGTGGCATTGGACGAGGGTGGAGAAGAAAGAGGTTTCTGAGGAAGAGTATATCAAATGGAAAGGCCAGCAAGAATATGTAGCAAGTGAAGCCATAAAAAGAAGAAAGAAGACAAAGTGCAGAAAGATTTGGAGAAAGGCAAAGTGTGGAAGATGGGATCGATATTAGCCTACTGAAAGACGGTCCTTTGTATGGTCAGCACATTGTTGTTACAAGCTGATGTGGTCGGCACGACCAAAAACCAAATTTTGTAAAATCTGTAAACGAAACTTTCCAACACATGAGAGTTTGGTACAGCATGTTTTTAGAGCATAATGATGAAAAACAATATAGTTGCGGTATCTGTAAAAGGTTTTTTTCAAACCAGGAACATGTTGATACTCACATGGTGAATGTCCATGGTGAAAGGGACATAGCTTGTTGATATATGCGGGGAGAGATTAAAGAAGTTCATATGCATTGTGGTCGCACAAAGGAAAGCACTTGATGAAGAAGGATGAGTATTATTCCGAGGAAATTTGTTCAAAAGTTACAAGAAGAGATTGCACAGAGAAAGGCGAGGAAAAAGGCAAGGCGTTTGAAAGAGAGCTCAAAGGTTTGACAAAACTTTGTTAAAATATTTAACTTATGGTTAGTGATCTACTAAATGGAAATGAACTATTGATTTATAAGAGGCTTCACTTAAAAAAAATAGGTTTTGTTTATTTTTTTTTCCTATAAACTTTTTTTTTATATGTTTAAACCTGCATTTACTTCTTCAACATTTATAATATTATTCCTGTCTTTATATTGTCTGTATTATAAAACTCTATAAAGTACTTACAAATTAATTTTATACTGACACTTGAAGTGACTTTTCTTCAAATATTTGATTTTTTCTTAAAAATGCTTTGCTAAGATTGTTCATAAAGCTATAGTTTCACTAATGTTTTATTTTTTTAGAAGTGCGAGATATGTGGTATGGTGGTGCTGCGTATCAGGTATAAACGTCATCTAGAAGTGCACAATACTACCAAAGACTGGCAGTGCGAAATTTGTCATAATTATTACAAGACGAGGCGCTACCTCACAGATCATATGAAGAAGACTCATAATGCTACAAAAATACCATGCGATATATGCGGATTAAAGTTTAAAGGTAAGCTTGCGGTGAACACTTGATGAAACTCTGAAAGTCAGGCTTCAACATTAGTGGTGGTCCTTTAGTCCGAGACCACCTTGATTTTGGCAAGGACCACGTAATTTTAAAAGCCACTGGTCCGTCGGACCACTTGAATTTTTATGGTTGGTGCAAGGCTCAATGGGAGAATGGCGATTTGTGTCAAAAACATGTTATATACATTTTTTTTAAATCATTTGTTCGAGGTACATGTATATAGTTCATTAATCTCTGATTAGTTAAAGACGTTCCTAAATCATCAATAACTTTCATTTTAAGTCATTCAAATTTTGTGATAATAATTTAGGTACAAAATTCATTTAAATGATGTTAGTAATTATGCATCGTCAGATACCCACGACGGTAATTATGATACCGTACTAGTAATGTATAGGATATCTTTCAGATACTTGAATAATGGCAGCAAACTAAAATAACATGAAACAAATACATCTAATAATTTGTTGCTACTTATCTTTACAATGTATTTTAACTGTTTAACGATAATAGATCTATTTCTTCCAGAGATAAAATTACTTTTAAAATTTAAAATTACTCAATGTCCAAAAAAAATGTCAACAAGGTAAAAAAATCTGTATTCATAATGAATCAGTGAGAAAAATAAGCTAAACTATAGTTATATTGTCATTATTTTTTTATCCTTTAGATATTTCCTTTCAAAAACAAGAATAAGATATTTTATTTATCTTGTTTATCAGTCTTCTTAAAAATGTTATCTTATAATTTATAAAATACATGTAATTTTTATCATTGGATAAATTTTATAGAACGTTAGTCCTTGAATTTCAAGGAATTTATATTTATTATTTGGATTTCTTAAACAGACCCAAAATTGGGTTCATTATTCTTCCCTAAAACTTAATTTGAGGGAGAGATTTTACTTCAATTATTTTAAAGAATTTAAACATAAATAAAGTTTGTGTAATTTTTTGCGAATGAAATAAATAAAATAAAACCCAAAATAACATTACAATAAAAAATCCTTATCTAGTGACTTCTATCTCTTCCCCTTTAATATTCTGATTAGATAAAATTATTTACATTATTCTGAAGTAATTATCTCCTTGTTTTTTTTTTTTAAAAGGTCAATTTAATACATATTTTGTTTCATCAATTTAAGCATATATTTTTCTAAATTTGCAGTAAAATGTTACAATAATAATAACTGACCAAGGACCACCTAAAGTTCAAATCTAGTGGTCCGGCTTACCACTTGCTGAAAAAGTTAGTGTCGAGGCCTGGAAGGTTCATTGAATGTTTTTCTTACAAATGAAATTTTATAAAGTGGTCATTAAGAAATTTTGTTAACAATGATGTGTTTCATGATATTATATTTTAAGAATTATATGGGGCAGCCTTGATGCAGTGGTGAAGGTCACCTAACTTTAACAACCACTTGCCTTTTATCCTGCTACTGTTTATATAATCAGCTGGATAAACCTTGCCAGATAAACTTCCAGTCATTACGTCATATGATGACATCACATAAATCAAATACATGGTTGATGTTGGAATAGGAGAAGGTTTATCTGGTTTGCTGCGAAAGTGAATCTTAGCTCGCCAAAGCTCACCAAGATAAACCTTCTCCATCCTTACATCAGCCATGTATTCTCTGTTTACCTCTTTAGGTTCTAATTCCACTATTTTGATGTGGGGAAGCTATCCAGTTAGCTTAGTAAAAAGGAATGTTTTTATTGTGCCCCCACTTTAGTGGCGGGCATTTAGATTTACCCTTGTCCTTCCGTATGTCCGTTCACTTTTGTGTCGCACGTAACTCAAAAAGTATTTGACCTAGAGTCATGAAATTTTACAGGAATGTTGATCAGCATGTGTAGTTGTGCACCTGGGTATTTTCGTCTGGATATTTTTAGTATTTTTAGAGTTATTGCCCTTGACTTAGTAAAATTTTGCAATTTTCATCTTGTGTCGCATGTTACTCAAAAAGTATTTGACCTAGAGTCATGAAACTTTACAGGAATGTTGATCAGCATGTGTTGTTGTGCACCTGGGTATTTTCGTCTGGATATTTTTAGTATTTTTAGAGTTATTGCCCTTGACTTAGTAAAATTTTGCAATTTTCAACTTGTGTCGCATGTAACTCAAAAAGGATTTGACCTAGTCATAAAATTTTACAGGAATGTTGATCAGCATGTGTAGTTGTGCACCTGGGTATTTTCGTCTGGATATTTTTAGTATTTTTAGAGTTATTGCCCTTGACTTACTAAAAGATTTTTAGTTTTCAAAAACTATTTGACCTAGAGTCATAAGATTGACAGAACAGTGGCGCGGTGGGGGCACCTGTGTCCTATGGACACATTTCTAGTTAATATATTTTTATATTGTAGGAAAAACTTACCTAGAGATTCATAGGCAGACACACGGACCAAAAGACAAACATTGTCCAATTTGTGGTAAAGGATTCACAACTATGATGTACCTCAAAACTCACCAGCTTACACATGAAGGTTGTACTTTCATTTCTATGTATCCTAGCAACCATAATGACTTGTCACCGCCAGTGAAAAGCTAGGCCAGCCTGCATATGACTTAAGCTATCCTCAACGAAAAGGCAAAACAAAATAAAAATGACCTGTTCTATAACATTTGCTGATTTTTACTATTACTATGTATTATAATGTAATTTATATTTCACCGGTTTGAGGTATTCTCATTATTATACAGATTTATTGTATACAGGTTTGAGCCATGGTTAACTTCGAGGATTTAGACTGGTTTGAACCAGATTTCTACAAGATTTCTTCACGAGCTTATATAATAACAAGTTAAAGTTATTCCAATACATATACAATCATTGTATTATTGAATCTTAACATACTCTTTGTAAACAAATTTATTTTATCTTACCTGATTAAGTATCATATTGTATTCTGTGTTATTGTGAGCATGTGATCATTATTTTGTTTATCTATTTGATGTTCTATGTACAAATCTTAAATAAAATGTCTGTTCTGTTCATATTTGATTGATATGTTATTTATGTATTTCAGAGAAAAAGAGATTCCGTTGTGACCAATGCATGGCCGCCTTTAGCCATAAACAGCGATTAGCCATCCATATGGTAGAGGTTCACGGAGAAGGAGCCAGTCGACCGTGCAAGTACTGTGGTGATTTATTCCCATCACGACAGAAGGCTCGAAGACACGAAAGAGTTATCCACGAAGGTTTCACCGTTCCGACTAAACTTAAGAAAAAGACCAATTACTATAATGTTGTTAATATTGATAACACCGACAATGAATCTTTAGAACGTAAAATCGTGAGGCTGATGCCTAATACGTCAGGATATGTATCCGTGCCTGGCGGGATGATTAAAGTACCGATCGCAACAAATATACAAGATACGGCACTGGTAGTGAATGATACAATTCCTGTTTCCGGGGATGTTGATGCGTCGGATATGAACAGTGACAGTCAATTTATCAAACTTGAGAACGGTAACGAATACAAAGTGATGATCGAAAAAGACGGGACAGAAGATTCATTAGAATTCGTGGAATTGACGGAAGAGGAACAGAACGTTATCATTCAGGAAGCGGATAATATAATATCACATGGTGATCCTTTGACAGAAGAACAGACCGATAATGTAGAACAAATTTTGGAAATTCCCGAAAATGCGGAACAGTGTCAAATTCTTTTGTATCCCGATGGGACATTTAAACTGCTGAACGTTGTCGATAAACCACATTTAAGTTAATAAATAAGTTGATTTGTTTTTGGAAATTCTTTAGTATTTTTTAAAAGTGCAGAGCATGAGTGTAAAAGATATAAAGAAAAATCTCTCTTCAAAATCAGATATATGCCCTATTTACTAAAAGAAAAAGAACAACAAGTTTTTATTTAACATTGTATATCCAATTGTTTTTGCATCGAAACTACATTTTGTATTTAAAACTAAAATGGCAGCATTTAACTATAATAATGATTTCATGAAATCTGTACTTGGTGTTTGATATACTTCACTATATCTTTCAATGTATAAAACTGGAACTAAATTTCTATATTTCACTCAGTTTCAGTGTGAGATGACTTATATTTCACTGATAGTTACATTTGACTATCTTATTGAAAAGAATTAGGTATTAAATTTTATTTGCATGGCTTTCAGTCGGAGATGACCATTTTTGAATTCAAATTCCTTAAAACCATAATGCTTAATGCTAGTATTAAATTTATGGATTGTTAAATATCAAATCTTTGAGCAGAAACCAACTATTAAAGGGACTCCACCAAGGGTTTTTGACATGATGGGAATGGAAATGATTTTTTGAGATTAATGTTCCATTTGAAACAGGTTTACACTAATAATTTGTGTGCAAAATTTTAGATCATTGGCTCACACCAGTTTTTTTTCAGGATAATCATTCTAACTAAGACAAATGACCCAAAATTGAAAAACATTGCAACGCTTTGCTGCAATGCTGTTATTCAGATCAGGCTAAGAATATTACAAAAATTTAATTTTCGAGTATATTTCTTTATCATCCTTTGCATATCTTTCTGATTTAGTTAACTGCCCCAGCTCATCTTTGTAAATAAAACTTAAAATTTATATTTTCAGGCTTTTGGACTTTCAGTGGAGTTCCTTTAATATTGATGTTAATTGAGTTATGATTGTGGTTCATTTATGTTGCATTATGATTTTGTTACAATGATGTAATACAGGTACATTTGTTATTCATTCATCATTTGATTACCATGTTGCATTTTGTCCGAATTAAATGTTAAGTTATTTCCAGTATTTCACTTACCAATGAATTTGCATGTTGTGCTCTGCCAAAATAATGTTTTGTTAATTGAATTATTCTATTCATTAATAAATTGCCATGTTTTGTTTTAAGTTTTTTTCTTTTCAATTGAATCTGAGTCTTTATGGATCTGGAATATTATGTAAATACTAATATTTTGCTAAAAACCAAACGATACTGTTTAAATGGGGGTACCTCTATATGCTATATAAACCATTTATTTGAGTCGCCAAATGATGACTTACTTTCTATTTTTAATACATGTACAAATAAATAATGTTTAGGGCTCATCACGAATGGGTCTGCACACATTTTCTGCATTGTATCCCCATTTTTTACCAAAAATGTATTATGTCCGAGCAATATTTTGCACGGTAATGCTGTGTGGAGGGTTGTAAACACCCATTGTCCTTTTCTTAATTTGGAAAAAAACACTAAAATTTATAAAATCCATGATTACAGGCAATGATTAAGAAATTTTGTTAGACAATAAGGTCATTTCGATTAAACAGTAAAATAAACATTTTTGAATGAAAATCGAAACGAATCTGTTTAAACGCTTACCGTTTGGGCCTTAGTTATCACCACAATTTTTCTGAATCTGGTATATTCAATTATGGCAATTTTTTGAGTCTGGTATATTCAATCATGGCAATATTTCTGAATTTGATATATTGCATCATGGCAATCCTTCTGAAATACATGTAATGGCAATCTTTCTGAATCTGGTTTAACTAATCATGGCAATCTAACTGAATCTTGTATATGCAATTATGGCAATTTTTATGAGCCTGGTATATTCAATCATGGCAATCTGTCTAAATCCGGTATAATTGCAATCTTTCTGAATCTGAATCATGGCAATCTTTCTGAGTCTGGAATATTCAATCATGACAATCTTTCTGAATCTGGTATATTCAATCATGGCAATCTTTCTTAATCTGGTATATTCAAGCATGGCAATATTTCTGAATCTGGTATAATCAATAATGGCAATCTTTCTGAATCTTGTATATTCAATTTTTGCAATTTTTATGAGCCTGGTATATTCAATCATGACAATCTTTCTTAATCTGGTATATTCAATCATGGCAATTATTCTTAGTCTGGTATATTCAATCATGTCAATCTTTCTGAATCTGGTATATTCAATCATGTCAATCTTTCTGAATCTGGTATATTAAATCATTCTTAGTCTGGTATATCAAATCATTCTTAGTCTGGTATATTCAATCATGGCAATTTATTCTGAATCTGGTATATTCAATCATGGCAATCTTTCTAAATTTGGTATTTTCAATTATGGCAATCTTTCTGACTCTAGCATATTCAATCATTGTCATCTGGTATAATCAATCATGGACATTGGTAAGTATTGAGATTGGGGAGATGTGGCCTTGTTGATAAAATATGTGCCTCACAACCAAAAGGTCAGGGCTACAAGTCCTTTTATGGTCATGAAATCCTATATTTCCTCATATATAATACCTGTACTTAGTTCTGGGAAGCAAAATTTTTAAGTGGTTCAAATAAAATTTCATTACTATAGGGCTAAAATGAATGTTTAAATTAAATCGTGAGATGACTTGAAATCTGTTTACTTCTCCTCAGAATTAATATTTATAATTATAAACGGAAATTGATTCCTGTCTGTGCCTTACCGCAGTACACTTATTTATGTACAACATTACCCCATTTAAGGTATCACTAAAAAGTAACTGCCAAAAAACTACAACTTTTTAAAATGAAGTAATTAGTGATTTTAATAGCACATCATGAGCATGTTGTGCTGTGGTAAGCTAAATACTAAATATATAATTTGGATTATATTTTTTCACTGTTTTTGGTTGGGTTTTAATTCATACCAACACTAAATACATGTAGGTAATATGATGACTTTCCAACTTTACTGGTGGAGGGAGATCTCAAGTGCCCCTTAGTACTTTTGGGCACCTGGCACCAGAGTAGAACCACTGACATTCCGTAAGCTAGCTGGACAGCTTTCTCACATGAAAGAATCCAAAGTCCCTGTCGGGATTCAAACCAACAGTGAAGAGGGGCAAGTTGTTTGAGTCAATGACTTTAACCACTCGACCATGGACCTGGAAAAACATTGCATATAGGGAGATCACCAAGGACACTTGATACTTCAATGAGTTGAAGGGTAATTTGCCACATAATCTAACTCAAATGGAACAAATACTAGTATCATTGTAAACAAAAATCATATATTATAGTACCATTGTAAACAAAAATTCATATAATATATACATCTTTTGAAATAAATTACTATATGTAATTCGACATGACAGCGAAAAAAATGATAATGTCACTTTAAGATAAATGTACATGCATAAATCAAATTCAGGTACATTGTATGTCTTGGTAATTTCTAAGACCCAGTGAACCCAGTGTATTTTTTTCATCTCCCACGTTAAAGGAACTCCACTGAGGTTTATGAGCCTAAAAACATAAAAATTTAATTTTTCACATAGATTAGCATGAGCACTCAAAACAGAAATATAAATAAATTATAATTAAGAAATACATTGAAAATCATATGTTTGTGCTATTCTCAGTTCGATTTGACTGAAAAGCGTTTAAACGCTTTTCAATTTTGGGTCATTTTTCACTATTTTAATAATTATTCTGGAAAAACAGAGCGAGCTAATGATCTGAAATTTTGTACATAGGTTATTAGTATAGGTCTACATCAGATGGAGTAATAATCCCAAAAAATTATTTCCAGTCCCGTCATGTCAAAAAACCTCAGTGGAGTCCCTTTAATATTAGACTGTTTCGGTAATCCAACAAACACATTTGCCTTAGTCTGTGCCAATATTTTATAAAGAGGTGGGTTGCTAGAAAATTGAAACTGTAAATTAGCAGCAATGCAAGGTCTGAAATTTTTTACAGGTACCACTCAGTGTTTCTCAGAGTTAATCTTTACTGAATATCACAAATTGTCACATCATAGCAGTAACAGGTTAACTCCTTATATAATTTTAAAGGAGTTAAACTTTTACAGCACTAAGGTGATGAAATGGCCTTTTGTATCATTCCAATCTTGTCAGAACTTGTTTTTTGTAGGTAAAATATCAAGATACTTACTAACTAAATAGCAAATAGTAAAGACCATGATCGGACGGCATGGATATATCAGCTGATCTTGGTCTGCACTATTTGCATGGATAGATTTAGTAATTAGTAGGATAAATTCATAAATTTGTTTCAGTCATTCCAAAAACTTGGTAAAATGACATATTTTCAAGATTTTGGCCTTTATACATCTATATTTAGTATACATAAATACAAAATAGTAACATTTCATTATATGTAATCCTTAAATGAACTTGAGATGCTTGTGAAAGCAGCAAATCTTCCTTAACTTTTGACCCTTAACTAGCTGAAACTGAATAGTCATATTTTGGAACAGTCACCTCAATGTTTTATCAGATTTTAATATATAAAAAAATAATAATTGCACAGTGTAGAACCTGGTCAGACTGTACAAATGTGCAAAGACAAATTAACTTTGTTTCCAAGGTCAAAGGAACATGTGTCATTATTCAAAGAAATTTCACTTCTTCATAGCTGTCGTAAGAAAACTCCTTTTTTAAAGTATTCTCACCAAACTTACAGTTACTATAGTGTAACTTGTTTTTATATGTATTCAAAGCAGCCTGGTCCAAACATGCGTTGAAGTCAGCTTTATAACCAAATGCAATATGGGAAGGTTTAGTGCCAGTACAAAAGTGACAATAATTAATGGCAAACCAAAGCGCTAAAACCGAATGAGTATTTAACACCGGTCTCCCTCTCTCGCGGAATAACTTCATCTGCGTACTTTCGTATAACAAATCATTGTCGGGGTCGTACATAAATATTTTTACGATGTCTTTGGAAATAATAATGGTAGGAACAACTCCGATGTTTTTCACAAAAGAAGAAACAATAGTTTGTGCAACTATCTGTGAGTACATAGTTTCAATGTTATGTTTCTTTATTTCGAACCCTGGGTTTCTCTCTTCCATAAATTGTTCGTAATCTTCCGGAGCATTGCATACCACCACGTTTGTACCAAGTAAAATGTCTACACTGCCATGCCAGACACTTTCATGCCCTGAAATGAATTAAAGAAGAGTTGTAATCATTAATGAATTTGGAAATCACTTTGTTCCCCATTAAATTCTGTTTCTATTCTAAAAACAAAAGATATTTTTCATACAAAACAACTGTAAACTGTATCAGGCATTATCCGCATAAAATGATACAAAATTCACAGGTTCTCATTTCCAATACTTACAACTTGTTTTAAAATTATATGAAGGATCGGACCAAAACACTACTTGAAACTTTTTAAGAAGAGATGAGTTGTTTAAAGGGCATAGCTTGGTCAGTTTAAAAGTTATCTAAGGCCCTTGTATTTCACAGTTTGAAGGGAGAGTGGGTCCACAAAATGTTGTCTTAGGATTACTTTTAATCTAGATGCAAAATAACGTGTTGCATATTTGTAATCATTATTCTGATTTTTGGAAAAAGAATGTGGTATAGTGGAACTATAGCAGATCCTCAAGACATTCACACTGACCTATATTGTATCTATAATTATCAAGATGTCTGGACTGTAAAATGTAGCCTATATAACACTTGTTCACAACATGACAAGGTCATTATTGTATTTTGTTATACAATGTTCTGTACCCACCTATACTGGTATCCCCCATCACCACTGGAATTTTACAGCCACAGGGACAAGATTTTATTCCTGTCGAGTAATCTCCATCGCTTAACAGCATAGAGTCCATTAAAGCCAGGGGACGAAGAACATGTGTTCCGAAGAGTGCGGCCCATTCAGTATCTGTGCAGTTTTGATGTTTCTCCAGTATCCTACTCGCATCTGTAAAAGCATATAAAATTTATAAATAAGCATAACTATTTTACAAGCTGTAATTCTTCTTTAACAGCAATAGTACATGTATTCCTTCTAAGCTTGAAAATGAAGAAATTACTCTTAACTACCAAAAGCCAAAATGAATATCATCTGGGACATAACATGCAAACATATGATAAGAGGAAGATTTCATTCACAAAAATACAAATAATATACATCACATAGTTATGAGTCTTGGATGTATATCAAAGAATTTTGTTAAGTTCATAATGGGTAGAATTTCATTCAAAATCCATGCCAGTTTTCTGATGCATGGGTTTTGTAAAGTGACCATCAACAGACTTCCTGAAATACGTCAGCCCAACGGACATGAACGCCATAATTTCACAAGGTCCGACGAGTTTTAAGCTAAAGTCGTTCCGACTGTCTGATAGTTTTTATGGGGCAAGGGAGTCTAATATTGATGAATTCCTTGTTCGTTGCAAGCGAGATTAGTCTTCCCTGAAATCGCGTTATATAAAATTTATTTTCATTGGTTGATATTGGGAAATAGACCAATGGCTGATACCCATACAATTGGCATTTACAGTAAACAATTTAAAATGGCATTTCTAAAGTATTATGAAGGCGCATTGCCTGGAAAAAAGAGGAAATTAACACCGTCAGAAAGAAGTGAAAAGAAAATAAAAAGTAAGAAAAAAACAGGCCAGATAGAAAATTTAACGAAAAATGGAAGAAAGGGCAAGAATGGCTAATTTGTGACAATGTAAAAAACGAAATGCGCTGTTCCTCATGTAAAAATTAAACACGATAGATTTAATTAGGAATAACACATTTATTAATGGATGTACAAATTTCGCGTTACAGCTGTCGAAGATCATGAAATATCAGCTATTCACAAAAACATATGAATCTGTCTGTGCAAGACAGAAAACTTCGATTGAGAAAATTCAGTCAGCTGCTGGAAAGACATTACAAACATTAAAGACTGTCAGTGAATTATCAGATGTTTCATTTGACAGTGAAGTTGACTTCCTGTGTGATAAGGATGCAGATCCAGATCAGGAGAATGAATGTTTAGACTGTGTCGGTCTGGTTTTTTGTCGGTTGGACAAAATTTAAGGGATTGTAAGACTGAATGTCTGACACTTTATTCAAACTTTCGGAAAGTCTGCATTAATTGTAATTCCAAAAGCACGAATTAAGTTTCAAGTGAATACTTACAGCAGTTTTATGAAAGATAAATGTTGTAAGCCAAAACTTAAATTTATAAAAAAAATCTAAATTCACAAATTCAAAGGGCCATACATGTAATTCAGTAAAAATCAATGTTAGTGATATTGGCCTTTGATAATGATCTCCATTTATGATCCCATTAATTAAGTAATGAAGATTAATATTGCACTAAGAATTTTTCAAGTTTAAAGAGGGCCATAATTCAGATAAAATCCAAAAGAGTTATGCAACTTATGGGCCTTGCACAGTGACTGCTGGTTATGATCCCACAAACATACATTATTCTTAAGTGAATACCTTTAAAAATTAATTGTTATAAATAGTAATATTCATTGAATGTCCAATAATATTCATGAAGGGCCATGATTCAGTCAAAATCCATGACAGAGTTATATGCCTTGGACAGTAACCTCTGGTTATAAACCTAAAATGATGTATTAAGTTTCAAGTGAATACCTTCAGTAGTTTTAAATACAAAACTTAACCAAGAATTTTATATTATGATCAAAAAGAGCCATTTATGTCAAATTCTAGGTAGGAGATATAGGCCTTGGACAACAACCACCTAGCCCAGTCCTTTTATGCTCCCAAAATGTGTGTGAGTAACAAGAAAATATCATTAGTGCCTGGTGGTTGATGTTGCATACAAAACTTTAAAATTAAAGTGCTATGCCGAGGGCCAGATCTATGAAGAGTCATGTTCAGCCCTGTATTCATTCTTCTGTTATGAGTCCTGTTCAAACAAGATTTAATGAATAAGTGTTTGACTTATTCAATCGGAACTGTCTTATAGCGAGCTCGAAGAGCTGGCCCAAAGGGCCTGCTCGCACAGCGAGCTTTATGATTACGAGAGTACCTGCTAGATAGTGATGGTTTTGAAAATTTCATCCGAAGTACTGAATTGACACCAGTGATTTTACTAATTTAATTGGGAAGAGGCCTTAGCCACTTGATTTTGGGAAAAAATATCGCTAAAATTGCTAATTTAATTGGGATAAAAAAATCAGGTTTAAGTTCAGATTTTTGGGAAAACTGCATGATTTTAAAGAAAATTGCAATTGGGAAGAGGCCGTTTATCAGAGTCTGTTATATAAGCAGGAAAATCACTGGACACATTGCACTTTTTCGAATTATAAGATAACGATGAAAGCCGAGGTATTCTGATTGAAAATGGAAGCGTAGACTGGTGTCCTGCGCACTTATATGCGAACCATAATAGGACAGGGAACCAGAATAAACTGAAGCAGTGAATAAAGTACCGAATGACAATTTTAAAACGGAAAATATAAAGTAAAAATGAACGATTATTTTACACTATTTCACGGTAAAAGTAAATCGAGCTCGCTTTGAGGCTGTGCCTTTTTTATATTACAATTAGGGATATGATTGACTTCAAGCTTGATCATCGTGACTATCTAATTTAGGGCTTGACTGGCCTGTAGCAGGTTACCTTATTAGGCTACCTTAAAAGCTCACCATTTATTGTGTCCAGAAACTGAATAAGCTTTTCACACAACTTGATCAACATCGTGTTGAATATAGCATTAACATCTTTACAGTTATTTAATATTTGTCGCAATAATTCAACATTAAATAAATCAGAAAAGCGCACTCTTGTTCACCATACACCATCATCTTCATTTCACGGCGTCTCAACGCCGTGATATTGTGATGGGTAGTTTTCGGTAGCATGGGCAAAAGTCACGTGACAAAATTCCTTTCGATTTCTGCAGCCGACATTTTATTGGCTTTTTACGCAATCATTGTACAGCCCATTTCCGTGAAAAGTTACATAGAAACATTTTCCTTTCAAATCATATACATTACAGTATTTTTATCAACACGCGAAATATCAGCGTGATATATTTACACAATTTCGCAAATCCTTTCGACACACTTGAGAAGTTTGAATACTAAAACCCGGATTTCGAATATCGTTGTGGTCTACATTGATGTGGTATCCATTCGTTCATTCATTTATATATTTTCAAAATTTTTCTACAAGAAGAAAGTTCACCTGCCAATTAATATAAGGATAGGTAATGGACTGTTATAAACGATTATCCTATTAATTTTATATATTACGTTTATCTGTTGCATAGAATGGGTGTTTTTACAAGGTGTACCAGTATCCGGATGTTGAAAGCTATCCGATTTTCTGCAAAAACTGCTGTAACACGGCCATCTATCTTTTTATGAATACTTTACCATGAATTTGCATGGCTTAATAAAACTGAGCCTGCAACATAATGAACATTTCTTAATTTTGATGTTTGGGGTGTTCTTTTGGGTTTCAGGTTTTCTCTATTTTAAGGGGAAGTAACTCATGTTTACTAAATTATCTGTTCGTTTCTGTCTATCTTAGGTTGAAGTTAGGTATTACTTACATTTTTGTTTAATAAAATTTACCAGTTGTAAGGTATTAATCAAAAGCATTAGAGGCCATGATGAGTGAATATTGATATATATTTTTTTTTACTGGCTTAAATACCATTATACCTTAGAGTTAGACCAGATTTTTCTAGTTTGTTCAGTTAGCACATATACTATAGGTATTCTGCTAGAGGAATATTCTAATCAATATGTGAAATTATTATTTTCTATGTGTTTGTATGTAAATTGCTCATAAAATAACCTTTGGTAAAAATGAAAAGGTAGAATATTTAAGCTATACATATGGGTGCTCATTTTAAACACTTGATATATATACAGTTAGTTTTATAGTAAAGTCTAATGAGGGACAGTATTTGTTACTGTAAGAGATATGCATTTAATGGTTAGAAACTCACACAACTTAATCTTTATTATATACTTTTTATTGAGATTTTTTTTTACTTTTATACTATACAATATCATGTACATTATAGTTTTCTTTCTACAAGATTATGAATTCCACCCAAACACCAATGTTAATAGGATGTTATATTTATTTTTAATGGAACCTGAGAATTATTTATGTAATGTTCATACAAGTGTATCATAGTATATGGATATAATGTGTATTTCTGTATTTAAAGACTTACAGTTATGATGGATGAGACTTGCATTTAAATTTATAAATGATAATACATGATCAGTCTACAGGTTAAAGATGTTTATACCCAGTGTTAGCTGGCTAATAATAGTATCTATAACAGAGTTTATATATTATAGTTTTCTTTCTACTAGATTTTGAATTCCATCCATTAGTACCAATGTTAATGTTAGGATTTCATATTTAATTAATAGAAACTGGGAATTATTAATGTTATGTGCATACATGTATATCTTAGTATATTGATATGATGAGATTTATAATATTTCTGAATTTAAAGAGTTACAGTTATGTCATTATTATTAAAGGGATGAGACTTTCATTTAAAGTTATAAATGATAATACATGCATTGATTGAAAATGTCCTGAATCTTGGATCCAGCAATATAATTGATAAAGTCTCAAAACAAATCATATTCTGAATAGTTACATTCTATTTTTTTTCTAACATGTGCATTATCAGTTTGAAATGGACAGCTTCTGCCTTATCTATTTGTAATGGAGGGACACCAGGTCTCAATCTCCAGGTCTCCAGAGTCAACCCGACAACATACTTTTCATAGAGTAGATTGTTACTTGCCCTTGAATAAATTTGTACACTAAATTATTTATAGTGGGTGATTTAATGTGCCACATGAAAACCAACAAAGTACAAAAAGTAACCAGGCGCCAGATGAAAACATGAAAATACAATCTACCACGAGTGGTTCGTTGGTTGCATAATTTTCATGTTTTCGCCCGGTGCCCTTGATGCAAAATACAAATCAGTCTTCATAAAATTTCTTATCATAGAAAATAGGTTTTTTTTTATCTGTACAAAAAATAGATATTGTACATGAATTAGCACAGTTATGTTCACTTTCAAATTGACCTGTTATAAATAATGGCACAACCAATAACTGTCTAAGCCCTTTTTAGTAAAAATAATTATACAATGGTATATAAATTGTTATCTTAATTAAGACTATATGAGTATGTAAGGTTTTTTTTTCTTATTTATTAATTAAGAATTATTTATCTGTTAATTTAAAAATCTAAATATTTGTCATGGTTTAGAACTGTTCACTATTTAGGGGAGAAAATGTGTAAGTGGCCAGATAGCTCAATCGCTACAGCCGCGGTACATTATTCTGTGGGTCACAGGTTTGAGTTATGGTGAAGCTGAAAGTTTTTCTCATCCTGTGACTGCATATAACCATGAGTTTAATTCACTATGCTCTGTAAACATCAGAAATTCAAGGACATTAATCAATATAGTGGAGAAATATGTTGTGGTTTAGAACAGTACTGTTTCATTATTTAAGAGAAAATGTGTAGCCGGCCGGATAGCTCAGTTGGTCTTCTGAAAGTCATGTGTTCGAGTCATGGTCAGGCAGTTTCAGTCAGGGTTTAGAAGTGGTTTTGCGACTGGCACATGTTTTATTCATTTAATAAAGTGCATTTAATTTGAAATGGACAAAGGCAGTATTGCATGATACTGTTAGATCTACAAAAGCATTTGATACAGTTGATCACACTATACTGCACATGAAGAAGTTCTTTTTCTTCTTCTTAATGGAACTTCAAGCATCTGCCATATGTAATGACATTCTTACATGGTTCAAGTTTTATCTCTGATAGCAGCTGGTTGATGTGGCTGGTACTCCTTCTACTTCTGCTCTGAGTACCTATGGTGTCCCCCTGATGTTCATTTTAGGTCCTCTTTTATGTCTAATATATGTCAATGACATGTCTGCAACCCTAAGCAATAAGCTTTATTATATGCACAGGTACAAGTATCAGACCTGGGAAGAAAAAATATGATTAGATTTTCTTCCCAGGTTCGATACTCGTGCATGTGATTATATGATGATGACTCAGGTATCCTTGTATCTGGTAAAATAAATCTTAAGATTGGTTAATTGACTATAAATTGTCTTTGCATCTTGGCAAGACAGTGTCTATTCTTTTTGGTTTAAGTTTCAACTTAAACTGGGCCTAGCCTCCAGGTCACATGAAATGGTACAGCTATAAAGTACACATCTTTTGTTAAGTATTTAGGTCAAATTCTTTTGGCGTCGCCCTTTGATGCTTTGCATCAATGCTTTTCTTGTTGCCTTTTTTGAATAATTTCATTTTCTTGCGCAATAAAACATTTTTTCCCTAAAATGAGACTTGGTTTTCCATATGCGTTTCACAGTAAGCATTTACCATACCAGGTTGTACAATAACTTAATTTGGTCCGTAAATCAGTCTTTTACACAAAGTCTTCTGAACTTCATTCAGAATTCATGTCTCATTATTGTGAGCAAAATTCTGAGTTTCCTTTAGCTATAAGCTGGAAAATGTTTAATTATCCCCCGCCGAAAAGGCGGTTGGGGATATAAAATTAGTCTTCGTCCGTCTGCCTGTCCTTCCTTCAGTCTGTCCTTCCATCCTCATTTTAGTCCGGACCATATATTAAAAAGTATTTGAGGTATCAACTTGAAACTTCATAGGTGGATAAATCATATTCAGTAGAAGTGCAGTGCACAACAATGATGATTCTACCCTACATAATTTTTCAGTTATTGCCCTTTGTTATTTTTCAAACTCAATTTTTGTCCAGAGCATAACTCAAAAAGCCTTTAAGATGGATAGATCTCACTCAGGAGGTGTGCAGTGCAAAAAAGTGATAACTCTACCCCTTCATAGTTTTTGAGTAATTGCCCTTTGTAATTTTGCATACTTTATTTTCCACCTGAGTGGAGCATAACTAAAAAATATCTTTGAGATGTCAACATGAACTTCATCGGTGGATTGATCTTATTGAGGAGGAATGTTGTGCGAAAGAATGATAACTGTACTGATTATAATTTTTTAGTTATTGACATTTGTTATTTTTCATACTTTTTGTATATCTCAAAAAGTGTTAGAGGTAGATCTTACTCAGGAGGTGATAACTCTACCCTTCATACATGTATTTTTTGAGTTATTGCCCTTTGTTATTTTTCATACTAAATTTTTCACCTGAGTGGAGCATATCTCAAAAAGTGTTAGAGGTAACACCTTGAAACTTCATAGGTGGATAGACCTCATTGAGGAGGAGTGCTGCACACAAGAGTGATAACCGAGCGTGCATTATTTTTCAGTTATTGCCCTTTGTTATTTTTCATACTTAATTTTTGTCCCAGAGTATAACTACAAAGGCCTTTGAGATATAACATGAACCATCATAGGTGGATAGATCTTACTCAGGAGGTGATAACTCTACCCTTCATATTTTTTGAGTTATTGCCCTTTGTTATTTTTCATACTAAATTTTTCACCTGAGTGGAGCATATTTCTAAAAAAGCTTGTGAAATGTCAACATAAAACTTCATAGGTGGATAAATCTTATTAAGGAGGAATGTTGTGCACAAAAATGATAACTTTACCCATTATAATTTTTGAGTTATAGCCCTCTGTTATTTTTCATACTTTTTGTCCGGAGCTTATTTCAAAAATTGTTAGAGGTTACAACTTCATAACTACAAAAGCCATTGAAATACCAACATGAAACTTCATAGGTAGATAGATCTCACTCAGGAGGTGTGCAGTGCAAAAGAGTGATGACTCTATCCTTCATAGTTTTTGAGTAATCGCCCTTTGTACTTTTTCATACTTAATTTTTCACCTGAGTGGAGCATAACTCATAAGGTCTTTGAGATGTCAACATGAAACTTCATTGGTGGATTGATCTTATTGAGGAGGAATGTTGAGCGCAAGAATGATACCCTTTATAATTTTTGAGTTATTGCCCTTTGTTATTTTTCAAACTTTTTGTCCGGAGCTTATCTCAAACAGTGTTAGAGGTATTAATGTGAAACTTCATAGGTGGATAAATCTCATTGGTGGAGGAGTGCGGCACACACCTACCGTGCATTATTTTTCAGGTATTGCCCTTTGTTAATTTTCATACTTAATTTCGTCCAGAGCATAACTACAAAAGCCTTTGAGATATCAACATGAAACTTCATATGTGGATAGATCTCACTCAAGAGGTATGCAGTACACAAGAATGATAAATTATTCTGCTCTACTACATATGCATGGCTCTTGTAACAAGTTACATTACAATACTTAAAACCTTCTTAACAAGTTAACCTGTCAATTAAACTCAATGCTATTTGGAGATACCTTAACATCATACTTAACTGTTTTGTTTTTTTTTTGTATTTTTTCTTTTTTTTCGCCGTGACAATCACATTGCTGCATTTCCCAGCAATTTTTTACTTGTCTTCTGTATTTCTGACTGCAGCGCACCATGCCTTTGAGGAATGACAGACTATTCTCTCCCTTTCCAGTTCCTCCCCCTGACGGTTCTCCCCCAAACCGTTTCCTCCCCTGACGGTTCTCTCCCAAATTTGGAATATGCAGACAGTTCTCCCCCAATTTTTTTTATATAAGTTACAACTAAAATTTCTTAATGAAGATTATGAAAAGAATATGTTAAATTAAGCGCATTTTATGTTTTATGTTTATCTGAACAGTGTTTTGTAAATTTAACACCTTTTTCAAGTATTTTAATCCTATCAACACCTTCATTGTGAGAGATTAAGATTAATGGACAGTGATTGATATACACCTGTAATTATGTAAAGGTCTAGTGATATTCATTCATTTGTAAAATAGCAAATAATGTGATAACAAATATGTTCTAGAAAATAAATAAGCAAGAACTGGTATGCAATTACATTTTGTATTTATACTTTTTTACAAAATTGATTAA